>NW_026323671.1:0-250 GCF_001194135.2 Octopus bimaculoides
AAGGATATTCAAGGTTACTGCAGTACGATCGTTTCATGCGACTCCATTTACTGAAGCAATGTGACCATTACATTACATGTAAAATGCAGAGCAATCTTCAGCTGCACAAAGATACAGAAAATTTACTGAAATTTTCTGTATCTTTGTGCAGCTGAAGATTGTTATGCATTTTACATTTAATGTAATGGTCACATTGCTTCAATAAATGGAGTCGCATGAAACGATCGTACTGCAGTAACCTTGAATATCC
>NW_026323673.1:0-389 GCF_001194135.2 Octopus bimaculoides
AAGATGTCTGCATGAAATTGTCTACATCTAGGCACTATATTCATGAATGTGTGTGTGTGCGTGCATGTGTGTATGTATGCATGTATATATGTGTGCATGCACTTGTATATCTATACGTATAAATATACGCATATCTATATACACACATACACACAAATATGTGTACATGCCAAAACACACAGCAACACACACACACACACACGCATGCCGAAACGCACGCACACAGATGCACACGTAAGCAACCAAATCGGAGTGTTTGTGTGTGCATGTGCATGCGTGTTTGTGTGTGTGTGTGAGTGTCTGTGTGTGTGTGTGTGTGTGTATGTGTGTCTATGTGTAAGTCTGTATGTGCATGTGTGGATGTGTCTGTGTGTGTGTCTGTGTCTGTG
>NW_026323674.1:0-445 GCF_001194135.2 Octopus bimaculoides
ATATCCTACGTAAAATATTGTCTATGTGATCTCAAATTTTAAAGCAAACAAATAAATGTCTTATGGTTTCTTAAACATTCACTTGAACAAAACTGTACAAATCCAAATATATGGTACCCTAGGCATAACACCTACATGAACTTCTAACTTGTTGTCTCTTGAGGTCTCTGGGCGAGACTTGGATACAACTTGTACAAATGAAAAACAAAAGTCAAACATAAAATAATAATAATAATAATAATAATAACTAGATGAACTAGATAGGATACAACATACACAAATGAAAGAAAAAAATAAAGAAAGAGTACTATAGAGGAGTTAGATCAATACTAAAAACAGAGCTCAATGCTAAACACAAGATAATGGGTATCTACACTTTAGCCGTCCCAGTTATCAGCTACAACTACAACATCCTTAACTGGACACTAAACGAACTATCTAAAAT
>NW_026323676.1:0-280 GCF_001194135.2 Octopus bimaculoides
GAGTCTCCCTTTATAGCCACATGGCTCTAGGTTGGGGGAACCGCTGCATTGGATAATGTGGTCCTGCAAGTGCTGTACCACTCAAAAGTGGGGATGGCCACAGCTAGAATGTCTGTCTTTGATCACAAGTCTACTTGATCAGTGCTGATTTGGAGACAAGCCACAACGACAAAAAGGGAAATTAAAATTAGTACCCAGTCAGTATTATCTCTCATTCAATCCTTTTGTTACCATATGTAAGGGACGACCGTGCGAACTCAAAAAGGAGAAATGGTGACGA
>NW_026323677.1:0-387 GCF_001194135.2 Octopus bimaculoides
ATATGAATATGCGCAAAAACAAACATGGGAAAACATTAAGCAAAGCAAACAGCTTTTTCACACCTATCCGAAAACTCGTACACGACGATGTATCGAGAATTTCAAACAATACGTGACAGGAACGAACAGAACAACAAAGTACATTCACTTTAGAAAACACGACCTTCAACCCAGCAGCAACAACTCCACGTAAATAATATTCCATGATGACAAAACATAAACAAAATACAAACAATATGCATTAAGAATTTCGACAGGAATAGATTTTACAGCAACAAACTTCCGAACATTCACTTCGAAAGTCCAAACTAGTCAACTTGCACAAAACGAAAACAAGATACAAGAAACACGAAAAACGTATATGGCAAAAAGAAAAAGCTAAGAATC
>NW_026323678.1:0-398 GCF_001194135.2 Octopus bimaculoides
ATACATATATATATACGTATATATACATATATATATACGTATATATACATGTATATATACATACGTATATATATACGTATATATACATACGTATATATACATACGTATATATATACGTATATATACATATATATATACGTATATATACATATATATATACGTATATATACACGTATATATACATATATATACGTATATATACATATATATACGTATATATACATATATATACGTATATATACATATATATATATACGTATATATATACGTATATATACATATATATATACGTATATATATACGTATATATACACGTATATATACACGTATATATACACGTATATATACATATACGTATATATACATATATATATACGTATATATATACATATATATAT
>NW_026323679.1:0-441 GCF_001194135.2 Octopus bimaculoides
TCATCATCATCATCCTTTGTTGTCATCATTGCCATCATTATCAACACCACCACTAATTAAACCACCAACTACCAACCACCACCACTACTGCGACTACCATCACCATTCAACCTTGTCATCATCATGGCTGGTGTCATAGTTGTTGGGTATTGGTACTGGCAACAGCAGTACTGGTGGTGGTGGTGGTGGTGGTGGTGGTGAAAGTTGCATCATTGACCTTATTATTATTATCATTATCATCATCACCATCATCATATTCATTTTCACCATTTCTTGTCTGCTTTACCATGCTGGCATAAATTGACTTCTCTAAAGGCTTAAATCATAAGTTTTAACCTTTTAACATTTAAACCAGCCACATCTGGTCAAGATACACTGAAAGAAGTCCATCGTATATATATATATATATAATATTAGGGACAAAATCCAAAATTACAGGTA
>NW_026323680.1:0-658 GCF_001194135.2 Octopus bimaculoides
ATCTGAAATGATAGATTTGAAACATCGTTAAGATAACTCAGCTGTTTGAGGGAAGGGTCAAGCCCAGGGCTATCCCTCATTATAAGTATGTTTCAGAAGAGAACATGAAGTAAAGTTGACCCCAGGGAAAGTGTGAACCCAGTCATTTTGAAGTATGAAATTCACTTCCATAAAACATATAGCCTGACTCCCTAATATCTCTACATGTTTTCTCTTTAACATTCAGGTTTCTCGGTCAAATGTAATGCTTATTGATTCACATTGTTTTGAAATAATCATGTTTTATTTCATAGCTTTACAAGATTTCGATGATGTGATGGTTTATTGTTAGAATGAGATTGTAGGGTAGTGTGAGAGGTCAGATATGGCTGGTTTGAACATAAAACAGGGAGAATATTGGGTTTGGATATGATATGGTTGTTTTAAATGCTAAAGGGTTAAAGTAGGTTAAGAAAATATATTTACTTCATTGATTCTCAGGGATTTATTATGAAAATGGAGATTTATATTTGTAATTTCTTCATCTTCATAAGTTTTTAGATTAAAATACTTGATATAGCTATCTCCATATGTAGAGAAATAGTCCCATATCAAATCTCTAGTGAAAAAAGATAACGTGTCTTGGATTATTTCTATGGAGAAAATTCGTTCATGTTCT
>NW_026323681.1:0-495 GCF_001194135.2 Octopus bimaculoides
CACACACACACACACACACACACACACACACACACACAGAGTATACACACGCGCACTTCGGTTGCCACTTGTGAATAAACCTGAAGAAATCTAATACCGATCCATATGTTTGTTATTTTGCCAAACCGAGAAATCTTTTCGAAGCAGAGCAGAATAGCATCTTCTAAATTGACAATCAACCTGCAACTATAGATAGATAGATAGATAGATAGATAGATAGATAGATAGATAGATAGATAGATAGATAGATGGAAAGCGGGACAGACAGACGGATGGACGGACGGACGGACTGATAGAGAGGGGAAGAAGAGAAGGAGAGGAGAATTGATCTCTTAATGGTATTTATAACATATCTGTTGAAATCGAAAGAACGAGAGGCAAAGTTGTCCTCGGCGATATTTGAACTTAGTGTACAAAGAGCTGGACTTAACATCGCAAGGTATTCTATGCGACGCTCTAAAAACTCAGCTATTTGGCCTATCATCTGTCAATCTA
>NW_026323682.1:0-308 GCF_001194135.2 Octopus bimaculoides
TGTCTGTATCTTTTTGTGTGAGTGAATCGATTTTTGTTTCTATTTCTATCTATATGCCATTTACTTTGTTTATCTTTCTAGCTATCTTTATACACAAGATGCTCTACAAGCCAATACACATTTATATTCAGACACACTCACAGACACTCTTATTTGAAGGCATTCACAAACAAACACACATTTCTATCGGAGGAGATTGAGAAGGTAATGAGAAACAAGGGTATCACGCGATACAGAATGGGAAGATATGAAATACTTATTAATACGTTAAAATGAAATATTTTCAACAAGACTTAGTCAACTTACAT
>NW_026323683.1:0-1295 GCF_001194135.2 Octopus bimaculoides
AGAGAGAGAGAGAGAGAGAGAGAGAGAGAGAGAGAGAGAGATTAAAGCAAGTGAGAGGGAAAAATTGGTTGAGAGAGAGTGAGGGAGAGGGAGGTAACATTCATCAAGTAGTTGTGCCTGCGTTTGTTAAGATACTGAAGACAACAAAAAAATATGACGTAACAAAACTGTTAGTTAATTACCATATAATGGTATTACGTCATCAATATTTTTGCGTAAATTTACGGTCAATATAGACTTTGTAAAGAAAAGCAAAACTTAGACATTACCAGACACTATTTCTAGATAATTTATATTAAAACGAAGTACACTAAAGTTGTAATTACTATTTAGGTAATATGTTTTATCTCAAATTTAGTTTTATAAATTATTATAAGAATGTCAACGATATACATATGAGAAACGTGCTTAATTGAATTTATAGTAAAATACCAATACACTGCCACGTATAGAAGACATAATGTACATCTACACTATTTAATAAAAATATTATACTGTATTGTATCATATTATGTTAAATCATATTATATTATATATATATATTTTTCATCAATGTTACAACTACTAACCATTTTTGATGATTATATATTTAATGGTAACTTTTAAGAGTCTATTTACATGCGTGAACACATGAAAAACCAGTCTCTATTTTAGCATTTAAGAGACGTCTCCTAGAACATAAGATCAAAAACACAGAGAAGGCAATAGGCGTTTCAAGGTTTATAAGCAGTTGCCTTGCTTATAATCTCCCACTCCTCAGAAAAACTTCTTTTTTTTTTTTGTCTTTCAAGTCCCGAATATACTTTCTGTGGCTGGTAGAAGATCTGTTCCTATCATTAAAGGTGTAAATACGTTTAGAGACGCGTTTCTTAACAAGATTTTTCGTATCCCCTATGTAGAAGAAACTTTTACCCTCAGGTATCACCTTACATCTGTAAACAACATTCTTTCGTTTACAATAATTTTTAAACAAAAATTCACTTCTAACCCTGCAATCAAAAAAGTATTTTCATTAGTAATCGTATTAGCACTCTGTCTCATATCATTACATTTAGTATAATTGCCACTTGCCATTTTATCTACATTCAAGAGTTTGTGATGGGATTTGACACAGGTTGTTTTCCCTTGTACACTTGACGTCCCAAATTTACTTTCATTACTAGCTTTTATTCCATTAGTATTACCGTTAAAATTCTTCCCTGATAAAATACCCAATTAACCATTTTCGATATCATACATTTCAAAGGCAGAAAATATTTACAATCAATAAATGTCTTAGAACAACCAGTCTCTCA
>NW_026323684.1:0-621 GCF_001194135.2 Octopus bimaculoides
TAAATTTCGCACCTCTCTTGTTCAATAAACACAGAGTTAAACTTGCAAAGCTCTTATTTTCTACTTTCGATTTTTAATGTTTATTTTAGCGGGTTACCAAACTATCAGTTTGGTTTCCCTGCTAAAACAATAATGACAAATTTTAAAGTTTGCTTGACATTTTAATAGTGTGAAAGGAATTAAAATTTCGATACTCTGTATCAAAGATTCCAACAAGAATAGGTGGAAAATCAGTGCTTGAGACAAGAAGACACTTTTGACCAATCAGAATTCTGTTTACATAATCAGTTTGATCAGTTACCTTCTTTTGTCAGTTGAGTAAAGTATCATCCAAGCTAATGTTTATTGGTAATTAAACTTATTTTGCAACACTTGTGCATATTTATCAGCTTTGTCTTTGTTGATAAGAATTATCAACAACTTTTCATGTGATTGTGATTTGAGAAGACATACAGCAGTATGCTAAAGATTGGACATAATCTCTTGTAGGCAAGAAATGTAAAATGAGGTTTATTATAAACAACACAAACACTTTGTAATTTAATAGCTTTCAATGTGATACCTCTTAAATAGAAATTATTTTTATTTAATGAAAATTTAATAAAATCTAATGATAAGTAA
>NW_026323685.1:0-529 GCF_001194135.2 Octopus bimaculoides
AAAAAAAAAGACCCCCTCCCCCACTTCATTCTTCTCTCATTATTGTAATTAGGCATCGTTAGTCAACCAATTACAGTTGTCGTTGCCCCACCACACACACCTGTCAGTCCTTCTCACCAACGATGGATAATAATAGAAGACAAAGATGAAACTGCAGGCAGCAGACATTGCTGCCAAAGTGTCCTGTCAGCCCAATGAGAGAGAGAGAGGTTCATTATCATCATCATCATCATCATATATAAACTCCACACACCCTCAACTTGCCTCCATCTCATCTTATCAACATTTTCGGTTTTACATTTTTTTGTAACCCCTTCACCCCCTCCCCCATCAAAAAAAATTTTTTTTTTTGAAACTAGAAAAACAAACAAACAAAAACAACACATTGTCCGACCCCCAGCCCTAAAACCCATTTTTCTCTCCCCTGTTATTTTGAATTGAGATGATGCAAACATCCAATGTTGTTGTTGTTGTTATAATCCTCATCATCATCATTATTTTTCTTTATCATCATCATCATCATCATCAT
>NW_026323686.1:0-297 GCF_001194135.2 Octopus bimaculoides
TCTAGTTCTTCTGCTGTTGGTGCTGAAGTAATGTCTATTTTATTTTTACTATGGTTGTTGTTGCTATAAAGGTAACAAGTGTTTACAATTTGGGCACAGGAGCAGTTGTTTTAGGGGTGGAGAAGTTCGCAGATTACCTTGACGCTGGGATTCATTAACTACCCATTGCATCGACACCCAAAAGGATGAAATGCTAAGTGGGTCTCTGCGAACAGCATTTGATCTCCGAACGTGAGGAATAGCCAGAAATATCGCTAAGTATTTTGCATGAAGTGCTAAAGATTCTGCAAGAAGAAT
>NW_026323687.1:0-363 GCF_001194135.2 Octopus bimaculoides
TGGAAATAGCAACCAAAAGAATAAGAAATATTGAATCCTGGAAACAGCAAAAAAATGTATAATAAATATTGAATCCTGGAAGTAGCAACAAAACGAATAAGAATTATTGAATCCTGGAAACAGCAACAAAAAGAATAATAATTATTGAAACCTGGAAGTAGCAACAAAAAGAATAAGAACTATTGAATCGTGCAAGAAGCAAGAAAAAGTAAAAGAAATATTGAATCTTGGAAGTAGCAACGAAAAGATCAAGTAATATTGAATCCTGGAAGAAGCAACAAAAATAATAAAAAATGTTGAATCCTGGAATTTACAACAAAAAGTATAATAAATATTGAATCCTGGAAGTAGCAACAAAAAGAA
>NW_026323688.1:0-251 GCF_001194135.2 Octopus bimaculoides
AAAAAAAAGAAGTTAATATAACTCAACAGAACATGTGTTACAACCAAAATAATTGTAATATATGCATGTTCACAACCTTTCTCAAATAATTAATGCAAATGAATTAACAGTAGAAAGTACATTACTCTACTTTGTTAAGAAGAGGCTAAACATTAAATTAAGTGTTGTAATATATATATGTATGTACACACACACACACACGTGTGTGTGTGTGTTATGTAGAAAAGGAGTAGGTAGTAACTCTATAAGAT
>NW_026323689.1:0-301 GCF_001194135.2 Octopus bimaculoides
AATAATAATGATAATGATGATGATGATGATGATGATGATGATGATAATGACAATAATAGTTCTTTCTATTATAAGTGCAAGGCCTGAAATTTTGGGGTACAAGCTAGTCAATTAAGTCGACTCTAATGTTTGACTGCTGTTTCTTTTATCAACTCTGAAAAGATGAAAGGCAAAGTCAACCTCGGTGGAATTTGAATTCAGAATGTAAATTTGGACAAAATGCATGACATGCTAACAATTCTGCTAGCCCAATGCTTTTATAATAATAATAATAATAATAATAATAATAATAATAATAATA
>NW_026323690.1:0-318 GCF_001194135.2 Octopus bimaculoides
TTTCTTTTCATATGCTTTTATTGTTGTTTGTATTATTCGACTTACTGTGCCCTCTAGGGAAGCAATATATTGCCGGCAGAAGGTGGAAAATAAGTGGTAATTTAGGAGTTATTTATCAAATCATCAAAAGTGACAAGAATTCAACTAACCGGTATATCCAGCCAGTATGAACTTTGTTGCCGTAAAATTTAACCATTAGGGTTATATTTCTCTCCCAATCTCGCACGTAAACGGCGAAGAAAAAAAAACTGAGGGGGAGTTGTGAGGCGCGGAGAAACACACACACACACACACACACACACACACACACACACACAC
>NW_026323691.1:0-201 GCF_001194135.2 Octopus bimaculoides
GCCACAGTCAAATGACTGAAACAAGTAAAAGAGTAAAAGAGTATATATTTGTTGTAAAGTTACTGAATTTGTCAAGACTTCCCTACAACTCATCTTCATAACACCCATCTCTCCTCTGTTCTAACTGCAGCATGATTGCCTCAGCCACTATAATTATATGAGATCAGAACTGCACATATTCCATTCTCCTTTTCTACTACA
>NW_026323692.1:0-354 GCF_001194135.2 Octopus bimaculoides
AAAGGTTCAGAAGTATGGAGCATGGGTTCCGCATGCTTTAAGTGACAACATCAAAAATCAACGAGCTACAGTCTCCGCTGGTTTGCTTGCTCGTCACCGCTCAGCTCATGGACACAAGCAATTATTTCTTTACTGAATCGTTACTGGCGACGAAAAATATGAAGCAGCATAAGGAATGGCTTAGCCCCGGTAAACAAGCGACACCGCGCGTGAAACAAGATCTTCATCCGCGTAAAATGATGTTGTGCGTATGGTGGGACTGGGAAGGGATTATCCATTACGAATTGCTTGAACGAATTGCCTGAACGGTCAACGCGGAACTCTATGTTCAACAGATGGAACGACTCAACACGG
>NW_026323693.1:0-316 GCF_001194135.2 Octopus bimaculoides
ATATATATGCATGTATATTCGGATATATATGTATGTTTGAGTGTTTGAATGTGATCTGTAATGGATAGAACTTGTACTTCTGTGAAGAAAAATTTAGGAAAAATATACAAAGTAGATAGAGAGATGGGAATGGTATTTACTGATACATATACACAAACAGGCATACGCAGATGTATACCTATATATGCAAACATTTATAGACACATCATACATACGTGTATGTATATTTGTATGTACACTTGTATATATATATATAGAGAGAGAGATATCAATGTGTGTGTGTGTGCGTATATATATATATATATATATATATATA
>NW_026323694.1:0-308 GCF_001194135.2 Octopus bimaculoides
TATATATATACATATATATGTGTATGTATATATATACACATACATACAATATATATGGTTATATGTATCCGCATTCACATACATATTCCTATATTCACATGTTTACACGGGCTTCATGTGAACACCTGTACAAATGTATGTCTTTCTGCAGAGGAACGTTCATTCATGAACGCACATACAGACGCGTGTAAAGAAACATCTACCATATGATACATACACATACACACATATATATTATTTATACATATATATATATATATATGTGCGTGTGCGCGTGTGTGCACGCATATATACATATATATATATAT
>NW_026323695.1:0-357 GCF_001194135.2 Octopus bimaculoides
AACAGCAAATAAAAAAAACAATATACACATACGCAACAGTAAACAACAATAACAATAGTATCACTATCATTATGGACAGCATTAACTTCATTACCGTCACAGGGATATGTTTATGTTAAGTAAATACCTAAAACGTTCAGGACCAATAAAGAAAATAGGTGCCAAGAAAACAACAAAACGAACTCATTAACTAACTAATTAGCTATCAAAATAACTAGCTCACTACTACATCAACTACCACAACCACCACCACAACCACCACTTATACTACTACTATACCACCACCACCACCACCACTACTACTACTACTAAGACCAACACTACTACTACTGCTATTACTACCACTACTACTTCTAC
>NW_026323695.1:367-608 GCF_001194135.2 Octopus bimaculoides
CTAAGACCAACACTACTACTACTGCTATTACTACCACTACTACTTCTACTGCTGCTACTACTACTACTACTACTAATAATAATAATAAGACCATCACTACTACTACTGCTATTACTACTACTACTACTAACACCATCACAATTACTCCTCCTCCTCCTCCTCCTACTACTACTACTACTACTAACACTATCACTACTACTACTACTACTACTACTACTACTACTACTAACACCATCACTAC
>NW_026323696.1:0-632 GCF_001194135.2 Octopus bimaculoides
GCTTAGAAGAAGCTTTTTTTCGCTCTCTATAAATTTCTCGGTAACATGCAGAAGCATTTGTTATCGTACAAGAAGCTTTTGCACTTCATTCAAAATTTGAATCTTGTGCTTGAAAAATTTCTGCTCACCATACAAAAGTGAACTGAAAAATAAAACTCATAAACCCGGGGTCTTGCAAAGTGGGTCCTTCGAATGACAGTAAATAAGGGACCCTGATGAAACTGTACCAACAATGGTACCAGGATATATATCTAACAGCGTGCAGTCAATGCAGTTGAAACATGCAGAGGTCTTGAAAAGAATGCTGTAAATAATTGTTTAATAAAATCGTAGATGTGGAAAATCTCCGTTCTCCTGTTCATTATTAATATATGGGCAAGTCTCTTCTACTATAGCCTTGGGCCGACCAAAGCATTGTGAGTGGATTTGGTCTTTCCAAGTTGTCTTGGTGTAGAAGTCAACCTAGCTTTTCGACTATAAATTTTGGTCTGAAAAATTTTGTATTTTAGGAAAAAGTTACCACTGGTCAATGGTTTTTGATAGTTAGTTAATCTGCAGGCACGGATATGTGGTAAGAGGCTTGTTTCGCAGCAACATAGTTCTTAGTTCAGTCCCACTCTCTCTCTCTCTCT
>NW_026323697.1:0-264 GCF_001194135.2 Octopus bimaculoides
CAACCAAAAAGCAAAATTATTGCCTCACCTCTTAAATGAGAACCTTGAAGTCTACATTTGGAACAAAAAAAAGCTCCCTAAAACAATTTTCTTCTATTTTTCTTTTATATGCAATTAAGCTTCAGCCCTTTCACAACCCCTTACTCCACCAGGTACCTTTTTTCTAAAATTTATTTCTTCATTTAATTTGGTATCAATACTGTTGTTTTTGTTGTTATCATCATCATCATCATCATCATGATTATTATTATTATTATTATTATT
>NW_026323698.1:0-632 GCF_001194135.2 Octopus bimaculoides
TGTATGTATGTATGTATGTATGTATGTATGTATGCATGCATATAAATATGCATATGAGTATGGATGTATTTATGTACGTATGAATGTGTGTATGTGTGTATCTGTGTTTATGTATGTGTGCATATTTAGATGTGTTTCAGCAACAATATCTGTGTGTATATGCATGCTTGGTTTTTTGCTTTGTCCTTTTTTTGCATTCATCAAAACAAGTACATATACATGTCTGTGTATACATATGTATCTGTATCTTATTGATCTGGATATTTATTGGTGTCTATGTGTGTATATGTGTGTATGTTTTAGTATGTGCACACACATATATCGTTGGACAACAACACTACATTTCATTTGAGAACACTGAAAGAGATGCTTGATAAGTGGAATGTGCACTGCTTCTTCAGAGCAGCGTACAGGCCAAGTGGAAATAGAATCATGGAAAGACATCATCAAGCAATCCAGGCCATGGCAGATAGTGGGGCACATCTCACCACTGGAAGCAGTATTCTGGTACAATATGTCACCCTAATCAGGCCACTGGTCGAAGAGTCCATGCCACACAGAGCAATGTTCAGGTATAAATGGTGGCATCCTGCGGAAGAGAGAGCGCCTGTCTTCATAGAGGTGGAGATGAA
>NW_026323699.1:0-533 GCF_001194135.2 Octopus bimaculoides
ATATATATATATGTACTTACACACACATGTTTACCAATATACGTCAGCTTCAAAAGAACTCACTCATTCACTACATCACTGAAGAAAACAATATGCTATTGTAACTAATTACAAACATCATACAGTATTTTCTTCATATATACATATTTAGCAGTCCATTTCTCCTTCTCTCTGTCTCTATCTCTTTCTCTGTCTTTCTAACACTATCTATCTATCTATCTATCTATCTATCTATCTACATGCAAATAAAGCTCGGCGCAAAAACTGAAAGCACTTAACAGACAGACAGCAACTTTCCCTTCATCCAATGGCTATTCTAACGGACTGTCGTTGTTTAGGCGCTTTACAACAATAACGCATGACTGTAGACGAGGCAATTATTTCGAATGCAGTTCTTAGTGATTAATACAAGCGAAAACTTTCCATGGGAAATGCAGAAATAAAGTTAAATTCAAACGTTTACGTTTACATTACAGAAATATTCGTTTGTCTCTTTCCAGATTGTATTTATCTGTGTTTATACATACATACAT
>NW_026323700.1:0-1536 GCF_001194135.2 Octopus bimaculoides
TGTGTGTGTGTGTGTGTGTGTGTGTGTGCGTGTGTGTGTATTTCTGCATGTGTTTGACCCTAGCATCCATAGACAAGTGGTGTTGGTTTGTTTGCGTCTCCGTAAACCAGCGGTGTAAGAGGCCCATAGAATCAGCACAAGGATTAAAAAATAATTACTGGGGCTGACTAAAACCCGCCAAAGCGGTACACCAACATGGCCGCAATGCAGTGACTGAGACAAGTACGAAATAAACGATAAAGAAAATTAACAGTGAAATATGTGTGAACGTTTGGCTGTGATTGTATGTGAATGTGTGTGTTTGATTGTGCATGTGAGTGTAAGTATGGATTCGTAGGAAGCGATTGTAATAAATGTAATACATATCTATATTGCAAAATATCTAACTCACCGTTTTTATGAATTTAACAGATTTTTCAGATAATTCACTCTCACTGAGGTGTTTTGTGATACAAATTTACACATATAAAAAAAATTATATATTTGTATATGTGCGCCGATTGTTCATTTAGAAAACATAACTTACGGCCCGTTATAATCTTAGTCATATTTGTATTACAGTACAGAGAGATAGTAAACCTACAAACTACCATGTTATTGGTCCACATTTCCGTACTAATTAAATTACTTTGTTTGAGCCTAAATTGCATGAAATTATTATCAGTTCAAATTTATTATTGCATAATTTCATTTTTCACTTCTAAAACATTGCAACGTTATCTCACTGTCTATCAATGATCTTATTTGGCAGATACCTTCCTGAATCTCCAAGATGGCTTCTTAATAAAGGGAGATTTACAAAAGCTGAAAAGGCATTTGAGAGGATAGCTAGAACAAATAAGAAAAGTGCTGAGATTGCGGTAAAACTTATTCAGAAACTTCAAACAGAAAGGGAATCCAAATTGCAGACCGAAGTTGTCGAAAATATAAATCTTGGAAGTAAGAAAATACATAAGACGTACACAGCAATTGATTTGTTAAAGAAACCTCGAAGAGCGATGATTTCTGTGAATATTTGGTTTAACTGGTAAATCTTTTATCATGTTCAAGATTAAATAATAAATATTTATCAATATGTTCTATGCTCAGTAGGCAGCGAGTTTAGTCGAACGGACAGCCATGTTCAAGTAGCTACGATTATATATGTATGCATGTATGTGTGTCTGTGTTTGTCACCCCACCATCGCTTGACACCGATGTTGGCGTGTTTACGTCCCTGTAACATAGCGTTTCGACATAAGTGACTGATAGAATAAGTACAAGGCTTAAAAAATACATACTGAGGAAATCCATTCGACTAAGAATTCAAGGCAGTGCCCCAGCATGGCCGCAGTCTAATGACTGAGAAAAGTAAAGATAAAAGATATATATTCATTATATATAAAGAATTATTAAACAATTAGTTAAGATCTGTTTACTAAGCTACTTTTCAAACGTACTCCTTTTATCTTTTTACAGGTTTGTCAACAGTATGATTTACTACGGAGTGACACTAAATTCTGTTGATATGTCTGGCAATCGCTATATAAACTTCTT
>NW_026323701.1:0-223 GCF_001194135.2 Octopus bimaculoides
TATATATATATATATATATATATTTATGTAGATATATACATGCTATGTGAGTGGGGGTTTATATAGGGGACAGTTGGAGAAGGCTATGTATATATATGTATGTGTTTATGCATGTGTGTTTGTTTGGGTTTATAAGTACATATGTGTATGTTAGAATCTGTGTATATGCCTATGTATATGCATGCATGAAGGTGTATGTGTGTGATGTTGGTGTGTGCATTCA
>NW_026323702.1:0-212 GCF_001194135.2 Octopus bimaculoides
AAAAATTTGTGTAGATCCTTTTTTGTCCTCTCAATGGAAGATTTGTTAGTGGTCTTGGTAATAAGTAAAGCGTCGTCTCTATATAGACCACCATGGATGTTAGGGAAGTGTGATTTTAATTGGTGGAGTATGTACAATCCAACTAAATCTGTGGCCTGAGCAGAATCGGAAGAACCCATGGTTACATCAAATAATTTGTTAGAGCTATTAGT
>NW_026323703.1:0-512 GCF_001194135.2 Octopus bimaculoides
TATATTTGCATGGTTGAAAGAAAGAAATAAAGAAATAAAACAAAAAAAATTAGTGTGATGCTAAATATCGTTGCTGCTTATTGTTGTTGTTGTTGTTGCGGATACTGTTGTTGTTGTTGTTGTTGTTGTTGCTATTGCATATCTTGTTGTTACTGCAGTTTTATTTTGAATTTGCTTGAAAAGAGATTAATTTCCTGGTTCATTAGGTTGTATTACGCCAAACGAGTGAACGGAGTAGAAATAAAAGTATGGCTGGAGTAACAGAACGTTACTCCCGGTTTCAAATCCTGAGCTGATTGACAATACGCTCTCTCTGTCTGTCTGTCTGTCTGTCTCTCTCTCTCTCTCCCACACACACACACACGCATACACACAAACACACTCTTTCACACACATACACACACACGCACATATACGTGTGTGTACCTATATATATATATATATATGGAGCTAATCAACGGTAGCATTCGTCCTAATTTTCTGGACTGCCATGTTAGCTTGGCGATAACTAT
>NW_026323705.1:0-201 GCF_001194135.2 Octopus bimaculoides
ATCCATCCATCCATCCATCCATAGATACATACATACATCCATCCATACATACATACATGCATACATACAATATATAAACGATTGTCGTGCTGAATAAAGATTCGTACTAAATCTATCTCCCATTTCCTTTATCTATACATATAAATTTGAAATGGGCGATTCTCTCTTGTCTTGGGATTCACGGTCAAACGGCTGGGTGGA
>NW_026323706.1:0-265 GCF_001194135.2 Octopus bimaculoides
TATTCTTTATATATCCTTTTACTCGTTTCAGTCTTTTGACTGCGGCCATACTGGATCACCGCCTTTAGTCGAGCAATTCGACCCCGGGACTTATTCTCTGTAAGCCTAGTACTTATTCTATCAGTTTGCTTTGCCGAACCGCTAAGTTACGGAGACACGTAAACACACAAACATCGGTTGTCAAGCGATTGTGGGGGGACAAACACAGGCACAAATACACATGCACACGCACGCACACACACACACACACACACACACACACACA
>NW_026323707.1:0-208 GCF_001194135.2 Octopus bimaculoides
ATGTATGTATAAATGTATGTATGTATGTATGTATGAATGTATGAATGTATATGTATGCATTATGTATATGCATAAACATTCGCAAATACACACGATATACACATGCAAACACACACACACATATGTATGCATGCATGCATATATGTACAAATATATCAGTGATAATTGATGCATGAATGTAAGACATGCAATTTATGCCAAAAATATA
>NW_026323708.1:0-416 GCF_001194135.2 Octopus bimaculoides
ATTATTATTATTATTATCATTGTTATTATTATTATCATTGTTATTATTATGCAACGTGCTTGCCTTTGTGTTATTATGATCTGCGCGGGATGTGTTATTCTTGCTTTTACATTTTTCTCTCGAAAGGAGGAATTTTTGAAGTCACTTTTGTTGTCTGTTCGTATGTAGACTACGGGAATAAAAAATAAAATTTGTTTAAATAGAAAAACAGGAAACCTTAATTATTCTTCTTTATCTAAACCTCGTTTGAGTGCACTCCAGATTTTTCTAAGTTATGTATGTGTTAATAAATTCTCTAATAGTCTATTCAGTATAATAAGAAACTTTTACTTCAAGGAACGATTTGAAAAGACGTCTGATGAGGTCAACAACGACTAATAATAATAATAATAATAATAATAATAATAATAATAATA
>NW_026323709.1:0-1700 GCF_001194135.2 Octopus bimaculoides
ACCACATCACATCACACCACCACGCGCACACTAGCACTGACCACTTCCCAACACCCACACCATCATCCACACACCTATACATCCACACACGCACACGTAAAGGTCACCAGCCCTCTTCCACACGCACATACATGCTCTCTCATACACACACAACGCACCGTCATTTTGGGATCACCACTATTTTATTATCTCCCCTCTTTCCTAGCTCTTCTGTGTGACCCCTCTGTTCGGTATTCGCCATGATAGATCGCTAGCCACTACACATTCTTTATTTTCTCTCCCTGCTTCTTTCTGTGTTCATTTCTGTGGAAGAGCATAGGCTCGAAACGTTAAAGACTTTTTCACTTCCCGAGCGCGCGTGTGTGCGTATCTCCCTATATGCATTCCTGTGTGTGTGTGTAAAAGTCAGCATATGTGATATTGATTTGATATTTCTAATCTCTACACATTGCTCGTTGATATACCTCCATGTGATACGCATGTGTGAAAGAGTGTGTATGTATGTGTGTATATATGCAACTCTGTATATGAAAGCATGAACATGCGTCTGTGCATGTGTGTATATGTGTATGTGCGTGTATATCCGTGTGTGTACATCTATGTGTGTAAGAGTTGACATGCATCAATATTGATTTCATAGCACTTTTATTTGCACATGTACTGATAACAATAAATTTATGAATATAGCATATATACATGCGTTTAGAGAGGAACATAAACCCCATTACGTAAACGACTATACACTCGTGAATATATTTATTTATGAGCATATTGTCATGTAGATACATGGATATACATGTTTTTGCCTCTAAATATACATTCACTAAATAATTTGCGCGGAGTGTCTGTGCTAGTGTGTACATATTCTTTTAGTCAGTTATTCTATCGGTCTCTTAGGCAGAACCGCTAAGCTACGGGGACGTAAACACACCAACACCGGTTGTCAAGCGGTGATGGGGAGACAAACACAGACACACAGACACAAAGACACACAGACACAAAGACACACACACACACATATATAAAGATATATAAATATATATGTATATGTGTATCTATATATATGTGTGTGTACGACGTGCTTCTTTCAGTTTCCGCTTACCAGATCCACTCACAAAGCTTTGATCGGCTTGAGGCTATAGGAAGCACTTGTCAAAGGGGCCACGCAGTGGGACTGAACCCGGAACCATGTGGGTGGGAAGCAACCTTCTTACTACACAGCCACGCCCTCTCTCTGTTACTCTCTCTCTCTCTCTCTCTCTCTCTCTCTCTCTCTCTCTCTCTCTCTCTCTCTCTCTCTCTCTCTATATATATATATATACATATATATATATACATATATATATATATAGCAATAAGAAAATGGGTGGGATTAATAGGTGGTATTCATCAACTTGTAGACATTGTATTATGTCAATTTACTTGTTTATTTGTTTACTTTACTATTGTCCTTTTAGTAAACAAATAAACAAGTAAATTGACATAATACAATGACTGCAAGTTGATGAATGCCACCTATTAATCCCTTCCATTTTCTTATTGCTATATAAATTAATGGTAAAATAACTTTTTATCCGTACCCATTTATTGCACTTGGTAATGTAATTGCGATGCAATGAAAAAACACTAGTGTAATAATAACTGGATATTCTTCCAGCATTATATTGGATAGATATTATCCCTTAGTGGGTTGGATTCAC
>NW_026323710.1:0-339 GCF_001194135.2 Octopus bimaculoides
TTCCTTCCTTCTTATGTGTGTCTCACTTTGCTAAATATCAGCCATTTTGTCTGACAAAAGGTGAGACACACATAAGAAGGAAGGAAACAAAGGACCACTGATGAGGTCACAGAAGAGTGACGAAAGAACTCTGGCCGAGATAAGATTAAGATTAATGTAATATAAAGCTGAAGCAAATTAACACCAAATATACAGTGCGTGTGTTTTTATTGGCTAAACTGGCAATATGACCACCCCCAAGTACAACAACATATATATTATATATATATATACATATAAATGTATATATTATATTATATATATTATATATATTATATATATTATATATATTATATATAT
>NW_026323711.1:0-311 GCF_001194135.2 Octopus bimaculoides
TACTTACATACACACATATACATACGCACACATACATACACACATACATACATACATACATACTTACATACACACGCATACATATGTACACACATACATACACACATACATGCATACATATGTACATATATATACACATATATACACACGTACATACATATATACATACATATATACATACACACACATACATAGACACATAGATACATACATGCACATAATACACACATACACACACGTAATACATACATACATGCACACACACATACACACACACATACACACACATATATATAGATACACACACACAC
>NW_026323712.1:0-233 GCF_001194135.2 Octopus bimaculoides
ATATATATATATATGTATATATATATATTTATATATATATATATACATAGACATATATGTCTATCAATATATGTACATATCTACATGTCTGAATATGTGTATATATAATGTATAATCAGTTATATATGCATGTACATTTCGAATACCTTGGGAACATTTAGAGACATACATACACTGGCATACATAAAGGCATATTCTTCCATATACACATAGATGCATGCATACACACACAC
>NW_026323713.1:0-401 GCF_001194135.2 Octopus bimaculoides
TGAAGGTACGTGGCTTAGTGGTTAGGGAATTCGTCTCACGATCGTAAGGTCGTGAGTTCGATCCCCGGCGGCTGGTCACGTTGCTCAAGTCCACTCAGCTCACAAACAAAAATTAGTAGTATATGTAATTCAAAGAGCCAGCTTTGTCACATTGTGTCACGCTGAATCTCCCTAAGAACTACGTTAAGGGTACGTATGTCTGTGGAGTACTCAAACACTTGTACGTTAATTTCATGAGCAGGCTGTTCCGTTGATTGGAACACTCATCGTCGTAACCGACGGAATACCAATATTTTTGGTCGACCCATGTGTGTGTGAGTGTGTACGTGTGTGTATGTGTTGTTTTGTGCGTGTTTGTGTGCGTGAATGTGAGAGAGAAGAAGAGAGAGAAGGTGGGAGAG
>NW_026323714.1:0-217 GCF_001194135.2 Octopus bimaculoides
ATATATATATATATATATAGAAATATATATATATATATTTATACATATATACATACACATATATGCACACACACATATACACAGACTCATATATATCATACATATACACACATATAGATGTCTAGATATATATACATATATATACATGTATATAGATATATAATTGTGTATATATATATGAACATATAAACATATATACGTGTATATATATATATAT
>NW_026323715.1:0-209 GCF_001194135.2 Octopus bimaculoides
CACACACACACCAACACACACGCACACAAACACGTACAAACTCACACACATACGCACACAAACAAACATGTTTACTGACACATAGACATGAAACTATACACACTTTGATATATGCCTACACATACATACATACATACATACATACATGCATACATATGTGTGTGTGTACATGTATATATACATATGTGTGTGTGTGTGTGTGTGTGTGT
>NW_026323716.1:0-364 GCF_001194135.2 Octopus bimaculoides
CTAAAAAGAAACCGGGTAACCGAGAAAAAGTTGGTTTTTTTCTGATCCAGGAGGCAGGCTGCTCATTCTGGACCTAACATTCAGTTGTGGCAAGATAACCAGGCTAGTTGCTATTTATGCACCCAATATTATGGGCCCACAAAGTGAATATTTTCGTGACCTGGGCAAGTTCCTGGCCACGTCGCATTCGCTAGTATTGTTAGGAGACTTTAACACAATATGTGAGGCACACACAGATTGTGTTGGCTCGAACAAGAACAGAAAATGTAATCCAGGCTTACGGGATCTGCTAAGTCACTTTCAGATAACAGACCCATATAGGTTGGAACAACCGAACACTCCACAGTGGACGTGGTCAAATAGT
>NW_026323717.1:0-568 GCF_001194135.2 Octopus bimaculoides
CGAGTAGAATATTTGTGCCTGATCTGGCCTGTTTAAATGCTATTTGAGCAGTAGTTCATTTAGAGATGTAAATTGAGTCATCTTTTCTGAGTTGAGTCATGGAAACAATTTACATTATTTACATTTGACGGATGTTTGTCCTCATCTTGTTTGTTGTTAACACAATATTTCGGTTGATATGCCCTCCAGCCTTCATCAGGTGTCTTGGGAGATTTCGAACCTGGGTTCTCATTTCGGCGGTATTTTTCAATGTTATTATTATTCAGGTAATTGCCTGGAATCGAACTTGGAATCTTGGGGTTAGTAGCCCGTGCTCTTAACCACTATGCCATATGCGAGTTTTTACAAAGATTCAGAGTTCGATTCCAGCTAGTGACCTAAATAATAATAATAATAATAATAATAATAATATCGAAAAACACCTTAGGAATGAGAACTCAGGTTCGAAATTTCCCCAGGACGCCTGATGAAGGTTGGAGGGTGTATTAGCCGAAACGTTTTAACAACGAGCAAGATGAGGATGGGTATCCGTCAAGTATAAATAATGTAAATAATTCCTCATCTCTAA
>NW_026323718.1:0-308 GCF_001194135.2 Octopus bimaculoides
ATATATGTATGTAACCATGTGTCTGTAGGCGGTGTTACTATGTGTACAACTATGGCGTACGTGTGTGTATATGACTGCATCTGTGTGTTAATAATAATGTTTATTAGCTAAAACTGGTTAGTGTGTATGTGTGTCCGTGCTGATTGCATGTGTTTAAAGCGATGGATGTACACACACGTGGTCTGTATATTTATTTATTTGGGATGCGCTTATGAGAAAATGTATATAAAATGTCACAGACGTGACTATCTACTGTATATAATAATAATAATAGTATTAATAATAATAATAATAATAATAATAATAAT
>NW_026323719.1:0-307 GCF_001194135.2 Octopus bimaculoides
TGATTGAAGCAAGATCCTATGGTGCCACGTAAAACAGGTTTATTAGTACCAACATTAGCGGGGCATCCCACTGTCTTTAATTACAAACATCTCTAATAATTACTCTCAACAAGATTCCACAGCTGTACAGCAGTGGTTCATGTTTCTAATCTTAGCTTGGGTTACAAGCTGTAGGGCTTTTATTTATTGGTGTATCTTTGGGGGTCTCTTCACAATGTAATTCTGATATCTATCCACTGGCTTTTCGTATAAAATCAAAAGATAAGACACATATGCACATTCCAAGCATGTGTATAATTATATATAT
>NW_026323720.1:0-398 GCF_001194135.2 Octopus bimaculoides
ATATATGTATGAATGTGTATATATGTGTGTATCTATGCCTCTGTGTGTGTGTATATATATACACATACATACATAGAAGGGAGGCATGCACTAATGTAATGGTATATGAAGGAGAGGTGAGAGGAAAAGAAAAGAGGAGCGGGGGGAAGCTTGAGACAGAGAGGCTGAGGGGGAAGGATAAGCGGGGACGGAGTGGAGGAGATGGGTGTAGAGGAAAATGTTAGATGTGAGATGAAAGAGACGAAGATTAGAGGAAACAAATAATGGAAGATTAACCAGAATCGTTGATTTATACATATTTAACTATGCGTGTACATACATACGTATACATATGGGTATATGTACGTATATATATATATGTGTGTGTATGTGTATATATATATGTATATATATATGTA
>NW_026323720.1:408-662 GCF_001194135.2 Octopus bimaculoides
ATATATATATGTGTGTGTATGTGTATATATATATGTATATATATATGTATACATATATATGTATATTTATGATGTACATATGCACACTTATGTACGTATGTATATATGTATATGGTAGTGTGTGGTGTGTACATGTGTATATATGCCCTTATGCATGCATATAGATTCGTTTGATTTCAGCAAACACATTGGTCATACCTCTCTGTCTGTCTCTCCGCATATCTATCTATCTATCTATCTATATATATATATAT
>NW_026323720.1:672-1170 GCF_001194135.2 Octopus bimaculoides
ATATATATATATATACATACATTATATATATATAATGTACACGCATACACACACATATATATACATATGTATAGTGTGCATGTATGTTGATGTACAGATATGTATGAATTTATACCTACTCCTACAGCCTTTTGATATATGGTAAATTAAATGTGTATCTTTCTCTATATATTTACATTAATATCTGTATTTATCTGTATACAAACACACACATATATATAGACACACATGTATACATATGTGTGTGTGTTTGCATGTACATACATACATGCATATGGAATGTGTATGTGTATACAAATATATATATATATAGAAGCATGTATGAGTATATGCATATATATGTATATGTTGATATATATATGCTTATTTAAACATATATACCTATGTATATATGTAAATATATATACATACATACACACACATACATAGAAATATATCTAAATATATACATATCTATATATATATATGCATGCACGCACACGCACACATAGAAATATA
>NW_026323721.1:0-288 GCF_001194135.2 Octopus bimaculoides
ACTAGAAAAATACAAAAACTGAAATATTTATTGAGACGAAAAAAACTGCTTAAAATAAATAATAATATTAATAAAAGAAAACAACCCCATCTCGAACAAAAAGAAAAAAGCCAAAAGACTTATAAAGGAGAAAAAAACCAAACAAAACAAAATTATTAAAATACGTATTTATTGAAACGTAATTTTTATTGCGTTTCCTTTCTCTGTACCGGAAAGCCATTTTACATACCGACGTTCTTGTATAATATTAAGTATAAACCAATCACTTGTTCAAGTATTAAGAAAACA
>NW_026323722.1:0-317 GCF_001194135.2 Octopus bimaculoides
CATCATCATCATCATCATGTTCGTTGTCGTTGTTACTGTTGCTGTTGTTGTTGCTAGAAGAGAAACCGACTGAAGTGACGGTCCCGAGACCGTATTGTCTCCAGCTGAACCAACACTAATATATCGAATCTGCAGTGTTTAAGAGAAAATAATATTGACATAGGTGGACGTAGCCAGCGGGGGTGGGGGTGCGAGTGGGTGTCTCTGTGGACTCGGCCAACCTGCATGCTTGGACTGTACACTCACAGCGCCATCTGTGTCATATCTGTCTTTATGTATACACCACCGTCACTCCTATCTCTGTGTGTGTATATATA
>NW_026323723.1:0-568 GCF_001194135.2 Octopus bimaculoides
TCGTCCATAAGGGTAGCTAAGAGATAGTGAATTTAACCTTTAATGTTAAAATCAAACTTTGTATAGTGTAAAATAATATTACTAGTTTCAAATTTTGACACAAGGACAGCAATTTTAAGAGGAAGGGTTTCGCGATTGCATCGATCCCACTGTTTAGCTGGTACTTATTTTATCGACTCCGTAAGGATGAAAGGCAAAGTTAACCTCAGCGGCATTGGAACTCAAAACGTACAGCCAGAAGAAATGTCACTATGCATTTTGTCTGATGCACCAAGTTCTACTCGCTCGCTGCATTAATAATGACACTTTCTAATTTTTGGCACAATTCTAATAGTTTTGAAAGTGGGGTAAGTCTCTTACATCGATTCAAGTGCCCAGCTGATACTTTACCAACCCCAAAGGGAGTCGATAAATAAATACTGATGGAAGCAATAACCTGGGCGAAATTTGAACTCGGAACGTTCAGCAGAGTAGCTAAAACTACAACATAAACGTTTAATATCGGTTTCCGTGGACATGACACAAATCTAAAATACCAGTAATTTCAGTTAGATATGGTGGAGATGGA
>NW_026323724.1:0-216 GCF_001194135.2 Octopus bimaculoides
GCCAAACCAAGGATCCGACAACCGGTAAGCAGGATCTTATACCTTACATATTCACCAAGATCGATGATCTTAATTTGCTGGGTCGGAATGCTATCCAGACTCTAGGAATTTCCGTGGACACTGCTCTAGGTTTGAAAAGCATAGACAGCCAAGCCAAGATGGAAGATGCAGAAGGGATGTATCCAAAGACCTCAAGTGAGCCCTATGTTTCCCTGC
>NW_026323725.1:0-673 GCF_001194135.2 Octopus bimaculoides
TGGTGGTGGTGGTTATTGGTGAAGGCAGTTGTAGTGGTGGGGGAGTCGCGGTGGCGGTTGTGGTGGTGGTGATGATGGTGACTGTGGTGATGGTGGTGGTGATGGAAGAGTGCGAATGCGTGGGAGTATGCGTGTGAGGGGGACTGTAAGGGGAAAGGGGTAACAAGAAAGTGGGAGTGAGGTGAGACAGAGGTGAAAGAGAGAGAAAGAAAGAAAGAAAAAAAAAGAAAGAAGGAAAGAGAGAGAGAGAGAAATAAAGAAAGAGAGAGAGACAGCTAGGAAAGATAGAGACTCAGAGAATGAGAGAGTGCAAGAGAGATAATATAGAGAGAAAGATGAGGGAAAATAGATGTAAGAGAAAGAGGAAGATGGAGAGAGAGAAAGAAGGGGAAAAAAGAAAGAAGACATCCTGAAAGTAAGATAAGAGAAGAGAGAGAGTATAAGAGAAAGGGTGGGAGAGAGAAAGAGAGAGATTTTGGATCCAATGATAGATTGGATTAAGTGAAAGGCGAAGAAAAAGGTTATGATCAATCAATAAACAGTGTGTGTAATAGAGAGAAAGAGAGGTGATGGTGAGGTAGAGAGGGGGGAGGGAGAGACAGAGAGACAGACAGACAAGCAGTCAGACAGACAGATAGAAAGCAAGAGTGAGGGAAAATGAGTGAGAAAGACA
>NW_026323726.1:0-706 GCF_001194135.2 Octopus bimaculoides
GATCGCGCTCAAATGGTGCTTTTTACGTGCCACCAGCACGGGAGCGAGACATTTATACAGAATGTCCCTAAAAAATGTACTCACATTTTGACTCCCCATAATTCACTGGATTTCTCATTTCTTTTCGGATCAAATCGATCCTAATAATGGCAGAAGTACGACAAAGATTTGAAGAAAGAAAATTTATAAAAAAGAGTGACTTGAAAGCATGGAAACATCATGAAAGTGCTAAAACAATTTGAAGTCATTTTCACAAACAGCCACCAACGTGATGTAGAATTTCTCACATCCAAGATAAGTCTGAATCAGATGCAACTGTGCATGGCGTCCACAAGGAATGTTCAAGAAGATTAAAGCCAAAGGAATTGTCGTAAAGGAAAAAGAATTGCTGGAAACCCTCCACTGTTCCCCACAGAAATCTGTATGACAAATGGCTCATGTGACAGGAATCCCCAAATCAAGCACCCATAACATTTTGGAGAGAGGTCATTGGAAATGTTACATGCCAAAATTAATCCATGTCCAAACTAAATGAAGACGATTTATCTACTTATGCAGTTAACCATCAATCTTATTTCTAAGATAATCAACAATGCATTTATTGTCATTTTAAGAGTCAGTACATTTTTTTGGGACACCCTGTATGTATATATGCCAAAGCTAGGCCGAAACAGCTGTAAGATTAAACTTCTGTTCATTTTCTAAT
>NW_026323727.1:0-278 GCF_001194135.2 Octopus bimaculoides
TGAATTCTGGGTGATTAGAATATAACGTAGCATGAATTTAGGAAGCTTATGCATATAGTGAAGGTGCATGGCTTAGTAATTAGAGCATTAGGCTCACAATCATGAGGTGGTGAGTTCAACTCCTGGGCTGGGCTCTGTGTGTGTTCTTAAGCAAAACACTATATTTCACATTGTTTCAGTTCACTCAGCTGTAGAAATAAGTTGCAACATCACTAGTGCCAAGCTGTATCGGCCTTTGCCTTACCCTTGGATAATCATGGTGATGCATATATGTATAT
>NW_026323728.1:0-449 GCF_001194135.2 Octopus bimaculoides
AGAGAGAGATAAATAGGGGGAGAGAGAGAGGGAGAGACATTGCAATAATCCATTCTATTATAGGTACAAGGCCTGATGTTTTGGGAGAGGGGAATTGTTGATTACATCGATCCCCAGTGTTTCACTGGTACTTAATTTATTGACCCTGAGAGGATGACAGGCAAAGTCAACCTCGATGGAATTTGAACTCAGAACGTAGTGGCAGATAAAATACCGCTAAGCATTTGGCCCAGCATGCTAATGATTCTGCAGAGACGTTGCAATAATAAATAAAACATATTGATAGTCACTGTGAGGTATTGAACCTTCCATAGATACCCACACACATAAACAGAGAGAGGTGGAGGGAAGGGGATGAGAATAAGGGAAACATTAAGAATTCTGATTTCAAATAAGTCAACATCCTATCAGTGACACCAATTAGGTTTGTTGTTGTTGTTGGCACTCCG
>NW_026323729.1:0-215 GCF_001194135.2 Octopus bimaculoides
TATATATATATATATATATATATATACATACATATTTTACACATGTATATGCCTGTTCATTTACATGTAACTGTGTGGGCTCATGTATATGCATACACGCATACATTTAAACATTTAAATATATATATGCTCTTGTGACTAGCGTGTGAAGATTATATGTATATATACATATATATATATGCATATATGAATGTATGTATATATATATATATATA
>NW_026323730.1:0-399 GCF_001194135.2 Octopus bimaculoides
ATATATATATATATATATATATATATATATAGGTCACGAAGTGTCAGAAGGTACTGGCTAGCAGCGCTTTTGATAAAGATAGGAGTTAAACTCAAAGCCACACACGCACTGTCTTAAGTGACTGACACAAGGAGGTAAGTCCCCAGCGTACATAGCCGGATTGCGATTCCGGATTTTGATGTAAATCATCTTAATCCTCATCAGCGGCACTGTCAGTCGTATAAGAAAAACGTGTACTGATTTGCAAAACGGTAAAAGTGTAAACAACAAATTAAAAGGGGTCGCTTATTAGCAATTAGAACCTGAAGGCAACTTTATTAGAGGTCACAAAATGACAGGGGCTACTGACTACCACTGCTTTTGCTAATGATAAGGGTTATATATGTATATATATATATA
>NW_026323731.1:0-596 GCF_001194135.2 Octopus bimaculoides
AGTCTCATTATATATACACTGGCTACTATGCCGGAAGTATGGCTACGAGGTAATGAGTGCTTGGTACCAACATACACCAGAAAAGGTAATAGATGGAAACGGGAAGATAAAAATCCTCTGGGCCTTTGACTTGCAGGCAGACAAAGTGTTAGAGCACCGGAGTTCGGATATAGTAACTTTTAAGAGGGACAAACGAAAGTGCCTAATAATCGTGTTGGCAGTGCCAGGAGATCAACATATCATCATGAAAGAAAGAGAAAAGATTGATAAATATGGAGAGCTGAGAATTGAGATTGTTAAGATGTGGCAGCTACGAGAGCCAAACATAAAGGTTGTCCTTGTTGTCATCGGAGCATTGAGTTCAATACCACCCAAGCTGAAAAGACAACTGGAAACTTTAGAAATACCTTAGGATCTGCGTGTATAGCAAAAATCAGCATTGCTTGGAACTGCACGCATATTGCGTAAAGTACTGTCTGTCTGACGTCCGTGTTGTGACTTGATAGACAGTTCAAACCCCGGTAGATACAATATCTTCATTCAATATCATCAGGATATTGGATACATATATATATATATATATATATATATATATA
>NW_026323732.1:0-200 GCF_001194135.2 Octopus bimaculoides
TGAATAAGGAAGCCAAATATTCTCCAAAAAGCCTCATTGCTGCAAATATACCACCCCATTTGAAAATGTGTCTCTTCATCTTGAAACGTCTGCTGTCGAAGGGTGAATATTACAGTATCACAACTCTTATTAACATATTTACAAATGTACTTTATTGACTTTATAGAATTACAATATTCAACATTAATGTGAGCATTAAA
>NW_026323733.1:0-393 GCF_001194135.2 Octopus bimaculoides
TGTGTGTGTGTGTGAGTGTGTGTGTGTGCGTATGTATGTATGTATATATGATATGAATATCATAATAATAATAATAATAATAATAATAATAATAATAATAATAATAATAAGCAGAAGAAGCAGTTGTGGTCGATGAAAAAGGTGGCAGTAGTACCAATAATTGTCGGAGCCCGGGGAGAAATACATGGAACAAATAGGGGCTGGGATAAGGGTGGAGCACTTCCAGAAAAGGCACTGCTTGGAACCGCTCGAATACTCCGGTAGGTGCTCGAAAAATAAGGTGTGTTATATTAGTTCACTTATAGTGAACAGCTCACAACGTAGTACATCTCCAATGTTTCGTGCCTACGCACTTCCACAGAAAGGAACACAGAAAGAAACAAGGAGAGAAAC
>NW_026323734.1:0-273 GCF_001194135.2 Octopus bimaculoides
CTTTTAAATTTATTATGTTACCATGTTATGTTGGATGTATATCTTTCAAACTATTAAATATCGATTTCCTGAATATATTATTGATGAGTTCTACGAATTTATTAATGATATAAAAACACATATATACACATTTATTTGCTCAAGATAATTGAGCACTCAATATATTCTTTTAGAATATTACTTATAAAAGTTATATATTTATACATAAATATATGCATGTATGTATATGTATGCATGTATGTATATATATGTGTGTGTGTGTGTGTGTGTGTG
>NW_026323735.1:0-712 GCF_001194135.2 Octopus bimaculoides
AATCCATCACTCGCATTCATTTAATTCACATAAACACAAACCATACTACCGAATACACATTGAGCTGGTCTACATCTTTGATTATTAAATAACTGACTTGGGTATACTGTGTATGTGTGTGTGTGTGTGTGTGTGTGTATAAATATATATATATATATATATATATATATATATATATATATATCGTGTGATCATTTAGGTTTTATATGTCGAAAAGGAGTCCACTCAGCATAATTAATGTTTCCTTCGCGCCCAAAACAAATAGTTTTGTAGGATAACACGAGCGCCATCAGTCACCTGTATCTCATGATAATTATTCAACCACTTTGAGTATTTTAAAAACTATTAGTAACGTAGATTTACTGGTTTTCATAATTTTATTATAAACGTATATATAATGTATATATGTGAGTATGAGTCAAAATGTCTGTATTTATATCTGTGCCTATTCTCATTTGTGTGTGTGTGTGGCGGGGTATATTCAAATATGAATGAAAAGCAGTTCGAGGGATGTAAATAATATCGGACACACATACGCAAAGTATATGTTGTCAGTTCATGGGCAGGCTCCGATTGTAGGCGAAAGAGAATATATTCTCATGGATACCAGCCGAATTCACGAGAATATATTCTCTTACGACTACAATCGCAGCCCACGAACTGAAAAAACACATCACATGCCTTATCTTATATGTGCGTTCGATATTATATA
>NW_026323736.1:0-247 GCF_001194135.2 Octopus bimaculoides
AATTTCTTTTCCTCAACAGGCCCTGCCCTGTTTAACATTGTCCCAAAACTCATTAAAGAGGAAAAGGATCCTATTACCTTTAAACAGAGTCTGGACAAATTTCTTCAAGGAATACCAGACAAGCCACCCATACCTGGATACAACTCACTCAACAAGAACTCACTACTTGAACGGACCATAAACAAAACTTGACTTAAAAAGGATTTGGATCTTTTTTAAAACGGGGGCCACATTTTTCATTAACGAA
>NW_026323737.1:0-361 GCF_001194135.2 Octopus bimaculoides
AAAGGAAAAAAAATTATGATGATGACATGAAAAGCGAACTTGTGTTGATCGAGTTTGATACGAGAGACTCCTATATCAGGGGCGTAGCGTTGCCACACCACACTACAAGACTTTATAAACAACTGGAGGGACATAAGAAAAGATGTGCCTGGATTGGCGAAGAAACATTCAGGCAGCTGAAGGCTTGGCACCCGAAAACAATCAGTAAATTGGACAAGTTACCAAAATACTTAAAGAAGGAGGAAAGAGGAGGGGCCGACGAGCGCATGGCGAGATCGGTCCCAACCTCTCCAGTAAAACGTAAGTAGAAGCTTTTCTTCTTTCAAATGGCCTTTCTTAACATTGGATGTTTAAATGTACG
>NW_026323738.1:0-283 GCF_001194135.2 Octopus bimaculoides
ACCACGCCCGCCACTTTAACGTCTTTTTTTTTCTCTCTGCAAAGTTGGTAATTGGTCAATATCTAGATCAATGGCACTGATTTAAGTAAAATGTGCCTTAAGACATCTAGACATCCGCAATTGTTGCCCTGTCTGCTACCATTTATTGAGTGAGCATCGTAGACTGATGGCTGAGAAAACTGTCAAAAATGTAAAATGTTCGCGGTAGGTACACTACGGAAATGGGTTGGCGGGCCTTTTATCAAATTATGACTGTCCTTTTATCAAATTATGACTGTCCTTT
>NW_026323739.1:0-225 GCF_001194135.2 Octopus bimaculoides
AGAAGAAGAAGAAGAAGAAGAAGAAGAAGAAGAAGAAGAAGAATACAACGGCGAAGCAACAGTAATAGTAACACCTGGTGAGGTGAGAATTTCAGTCAAAGGTGTGAAACTGAGTGACGGAATGTATACACAGGGACATGTAAATACACCCCCACACACCCACACGCCCACACACACATACAAACACACAAGCACGCACACACATATTAATATATACACCTATAA
>NW_026323741.1:0-248 GCF_001194135.2 Octopus bimaculoides
TGTGTGTGTGTGTGTGTGCGTGCGTGTGTGTGTGTGTGTGTGTGTATGTGGCTGTGTGTGTGTATAAAACGACGCCAAAATAGTTGAATGCATTTGCCAGATATTGCGTATAAGACGTATGAATAATTTTCACCACTCTCAAATATACGATACATATACAACTGTTATACACACAAACACACACACACATACACACACACATACACACACACACGTGCACGCACGCATACGCGCACACACATAAGTCC
>NW_026323742.1:0-272 GCF_001194135.2 Octopus bimaculoides
GGTCCTTCCTTCATTATCATTCTCGAACACTCAATAAATGCGTATTCGTGTGACATTCTAGGTACCAGGTAGAGAATTTCAGGCTTTGCGTCACCCACCACTGCAGCGTAGTCAAGGAGAAATACTTCACAGAGTCCACACAGATTACCGTCAAGAAATCGTTGCAGGTATCGCAATATCAACGCGTGTCTGAGCATCAACAGCCAGAGCATGCCTAGGCCGCCATACAGAGGGTAATCCAGCAGACAACTGGAAGTTTTTAAGCAGGTTTA
>NW_026323743.1:0-306 GCF_001194135.2 Octopus bimaculoides
AATTGCTTTTTCTGAATCAAAACACACAGACAGACATATTTCAATATAACTACAGTGACAGACATGTGCATAGACATACACACACATACCCTCACTGCCATCAATATATAGAGATAGATATATACACAGGCTGACCAAGGCCTTACGAGTATATCTGGTAGATAGAAACTAAAATAAGTCCATTACACACACACACAGATGTATGTATATGTGTGTCTATACATGTATGTTTGTGTCTCCTCATCTCGACATTGCTTATTTGTTGCAAATGAATGCCAATCATCATCATCATCATCATCATCGTTT
>NW_026323744.1:0-208 GCF_001194135.2 Octopus bimaculoides
GTATATATATACATATATATTTATAAATGTATATATATATACATATATATGTATACATATATAAATGTATATATATGCATATATATGTATACATATATAAATGTATATACATATACATATATAAATGTATATATATACATATATATGCATATATATACATATATATATATATGAGGAAACTTGGGATAGAAGAATGGTTAGTGAGAGC
>NW_026323745.1:0-590 GCF_001194135.2 Octopus bimaculoides
TAAGTATATATCTATATATATAAGTATACGTATACAGATGTATATAGATAGATATGTGTGTGTTTATGTGCGCGTGTTTGTGTAGTGTCATGATTTTAGGACCCCCTGAGTCGTCCGCTATTTAGGGTTTCTTTATAGAATAGTAGAACGTGCAAAATATATTCCATCTCTTACTTTCCAGTAATGAATGGTTTTATTCGGACTGAGGCTGATGCAAAACCAATCCGGCAGAAATACATAAAATTTTATCCAGCAGAACAGAACTAACTTTCGAATGAAAAAATTTAAAAAATTAAAAAAAGAGGCAAACGATATACATTCAACAAAGATGTAGTTCTAAATGTTATATGTAGCTATCGTTATCTTTGAAATTATTTAGAACAAAATTAATACATATATGCAATTAAATGAAAATTGTAGAAACACTGCAATTGTGATGGAGGTTACATAGTAATATGGGGTGTGCAAAAATACAGCTTCACAAATTTGATTCGACAATGGTATTCTCAACAGGTAGTACAAAATATTTTAATCTCTTGGAATACAAACACCATAAGACTAAAAATCTATCTATCTATCTATCTATCTAT
>NW_026323746.1:0-449 GCF_001194135.2 Octopus bimaculoides
GTGTGTGTGTGTGCATTCTTCTGTCTCTGTCTCCGTGCTTAGTCTAAAATCCACTGTTATCTACAATGTATATCATTATGTCGTGTTCGATATCATGGAACGGTAACATAAGTACTAGACTCACAATAAATTCTAATGAACGATATTGGCAAAACGCTTTGAAGCAACGACCTTAGTCCATTGGTTAAAACCAGCGAAACGGAAAAGAAAAAAGAAGGAAAGAAAACGAATGTAATCTCTCTGTAATAACTCACTTTTATCATCTATCTATCTATCTATCTATCTATCTATCTATCTATCTATCTATCTATCTATCTATCTATCTTCTGTCAAGAGAGCAATAAAAGCAGAAGCGGTTAGGTATAGCAACGCACTAGTCATAGACAGAAACAGAGTAGAGGGTAAACTAGTTAAGAAACTAGAAGAGGCAATTAGAAGTGGCATCGCAT
>NW_026323748.1:0-251 GCF_001194135.2 Octopus bimaculoides
CACACATACATATACACTAATACCTTAACAAACCATCACACACACACACATACACACACATATACATGCACACATGCAAACTCACAATCACTCCATGACATGAACGCACTAACACACCAACTCGCTGTCACACGAGCAAACCGTCGTAGAAACACAGCTACACATGCTATCTCCCCAACATCTTAACAATCTCACAAACCAACACTCTGACACACCATGATACCATCACACCATCACACCATCACACCAAC
>NW_026323749.1:0-242 GCF_001194135.2 Octopus bimaculoides
GTTAACTCTCATTCTGTAGAAATACACATTTTCTTTGAAACTAACGAATAATTTAGTAAAATAAATATATTGTTATAAAGGTGGTGTTTGGAAATTAAAAATTGAATTTTGATGGCAGGTTTTAATTTAGATCACTTTAACCCTTTTGTTACCATATTTCTGTAGAAATACACTGACTTTGAATTAATTTTGAAAATAATGAAGAATTTAGTAAAATAACTTTGTTGTTATTAAGCTGGTGT
>NW_026323750.1:0-338 GCF_001194135.2 Octopus bimaculoides
ATATATATATATATATATATATATATATATATGTCTGTATGTATGCATTAATATATATATGTATGTATGCATGCATGTATGTATGCAACAGTAATCCAACCGTCATTCGGTAAAAATACAGATTTCTTCAAAATCTGTCAAAATACATACACTGAGACAGAATTTACACACGCACGCACACACACATACACACACACATACACACACACATATGTGCATACCTACATGCGTATATATATATACTAAATTTGTATACATGTATACATATTTATATCTATCTGTCTCTCTATATATATAGATAGATAGACAGACAGACAGACAGACAGACAGATAGATAG
>NW_026323751.1:0-492 GCF_001194135.2 Octopus bimaculoides
CTGTTACTTATTCATTTTTCAATAATTTATGTTAGTGATTCTTGGCCCTGTATTGCATATACTTTATACAGTATGATATTCTGTTTTATATGTATGTACAGTACACTATACCTATAAAAAAACAAAACATACCCTATGGATATTCGGTTAACAATGAATTTGCTTAATGAGGGGGCTGTTGGAACGTAACTCGGTTTTAAATGAGGACAGTCTGTATACATATACATATATGCATATATACTTAAATATATACATATATACTTATACGTATATATACATACATACATATATATACACATGTATATATATACACACATATTTATATATAGACATATGTATATATATATATACACACATATATATATAGACATATGTATATATAGACATATATACATACACATATAAATACACATATATAACATACGTACATACATATATAAACACACATATATACATATCTATATATACATACACATATCTATATATATATAT
>NW_026323752.1:0-220 GCF_001194135.2 Octopus bimaculoides
TAAGTGCAGAATTTGTGGACAAAATGGTGAAACCGTATGGCATATTACCATTCAATATACGCCACTAGCCCAGAAGGAATATAAGAGACGCCACGACAATATAGCCAGGCCTGTCCACTGGACACTTTGCAACAAGTATGGACTTGATAGAGAAAAAATTGGTATGACCACAAAATGATAATGCAAAGATCCTGTGGGATTTTATGATTCAGTGCGACCA
>NW_026323753.1:0-261 GCF_001194135.2 Octopus bimaculoides
GCCATGTATCTGTGATATCCATGGTAAATCATTCTCCACAACTCATGCTTGAAGTAGACAAAGATATTCATACAAAAAGAGTCCTTACCAATGTCATATCTGTCGTAAATCATTCTTTATTTTAAATTATTCTCTGTAATGAAAGTGAGGTAGGGTCCCATTTAGCTATTCACTTGGAAGTGTTACTCTATTATCGTTCCTCACACAATGGTAAACTTCTCATGACCATTTTTTTTCACTTGTGTAATATATACCCTCGAC
>NW_026323754.1:4108-4831 GCF_001194135.2 Octopus bimaculoides
TATGTGTGTGTGTGCATATATATATATATATATATATATGCATATATATATGTATGTATGTATGTATGTATGTATGTATGTATGTATGTATGTATGTATAAAGATATATACGTATAGAGTATTTCAGAAAAGTCTCTTCAAAGTATCTATTAAAGACCTATTAAATCAGTCTATTAAATTGTTGGGGAGTTGTACAATAGATCTATATACACGCATATGCATACATACATACATACATACATACATACATACATACATGCATACCGACAGACAGACATACAGACAGACAGATAGGCGGATAGATGAATGGATAGATGCATTATAAATATGTATACATGTGGATATGTTGTGCGTGTGTGTGTGTTTGTGTGAGTATGCGAGGGTGTGTACGCATGTATCTGATGTGAGTGTATAAATGTACGTTAGTATTCTGTATATTTGTGTATGTATAAGCCTTTAAGTATTTGAGATAAAGAATCAGTAGGAAAAGGAGTCAAATTTTGCTCTTTAAAAAGAAATAAACGATTGTAAGTTATGTTTGGGAAACATAATGCAGCTAAAACCAACATTTTCAGTTCATTATTTACATTAAAAAAAAAAAGGGCCGAGCTGGCAGAATCGTTAGCACGCTGGACGAAATGCTTAGTGATACTTCGCCCGTCGCTACGTTCTGATTTCAAATTCCGCCGAGTTCGACTTTGCCTTTCATCCTTTCGGGGTCGA
>NW_026323755.1:0-215 GCF_001194135.2 Octopus bimaculoides
CTTGGGGTTAATAGCCCGCGCTCTTAACCACTACGCCATATGCCCGTGGGTATTTGTTTAGGTAGCACCGATGAATTCATTCATTTTCAGGCTGAATTCTGTTATTCACAATTATCGCTCACACAATTCTGCCTGTCTAAAACTTTGCCTGGGTCGCACGGATAACGGATACTTAAATATACTCAAGACTATGTGACAGCGAGTGTTTTGCTACC
>NW_026323756.1:0-246 GCF_001194135.2 Octopus bimaculoides
ATATATATACATATATATATATAAATATGTACATACACATGCGCGCACACACATATATACACATGTATATCCATGTATATATAGGCAGAATTCACAAGAAAAACATAACACGAAGACAGGTGGTGTAGACAACAAACAGATGTATTAGTATATACACGTATATGTCTATACATATATGTGTATACGTATATATGCATATATATATTATACACACACATACACACGCACACACATATATATATGGAT
>NW_026323757.1:0-209 GCF_001194135.2 Octopus bimaculoides
ATATATATATATATAGTTGAATAGGTAGATAGATAGATCGATAGCCTAATTGGTTGACTGGTAGATAAATAGACATGCACACATGGAAACATGCACACATGGAAACATGCACACACACGCACACATACACACGCACACACATGCGTGCAGTTAGTTTCCTCAAAGACTTGCAGCTGACAACATGCAACAGAGTGAAGTAGTCAAGAGGC
>NW_026323758.1:0-273 GCF_001194135.2 Octopus bimaculoides
ACATATATATATATATGCATACATATATATACACACATTCATATATATATTTATATATACACACACATTCATACACATACATATGTGTACATATACATACATATAGATACATACATTCATATATGTATATATACATACATATATATATATACACACACACATTCATATATATATACACATTCATCTATATTTATTCATATATATACATATATACACACACACAAACATACATGTGTATCTATATATATATATATATATATATATATATATATA
>NW_026323759.1:0-309 GCF_001194135.2 Octopus bimaculoides
AATTGTTAATTATTAATTTTATTACTAATTGACGATTCCCTGCCCTGTGTATCTATATTTTAGTAAAACCTGTAAGGTGAATAGTTAAACCGCAATAAGTTCGTACGGGACTTTTTTCTATGCGGGACTATTTATGATACACACTGAATTGAATTCATTAGGGTGAGGGATTTTAAACTCACTGGCCGATAAATTTTTTAATGTCTGCCTCACGTGGTCTTGATGTCGCATGTTCAAAATTAACGTGAGTTATTTAGACAGCAAATTTATTAGAATATTTAGCTGAAGATCAGAATGGAGTATTTCATG
>NW_026323760.1:0-306 GCF_001194135.2 Octopus bimaculoides
GTAGAATTAAGAGATGTGTGGCTGCGCGCATACATGTGTATATACATACATGCACGCATGAGCATGAGTACGGGGAGATATACATAGCACACGTGTGTGGGGGGATGTGCGCAGGCAGGCTAGCATCTTGACCAGCCAGTGGCTATCCAACCGTAGCTAAGCGTAGGCAGTTTAAAACAATAGTTGCCCAATTGGAAGGAGGGAAGTTAACGGTAGTAATTAACCCTCCCCCATTAGCAGCAAAATGTTAGAGCCATTGGAAGAAGCAACAGGATATCTTGCACCGCTAAGTTTGAAAGTTTGGAA
>NW_026323761.1:0-558 GCF_001194135.2 Octopus bimaculoides
TGTAATAGATGTACATGTATGTATGTGTGTCTGTGTGTATGTGTGTATGTATGCATATATTTGTATGTACTGTATGTGTATGTATGTGTGTATACAGATATGTGTAAGTGTGTATGTGTATGTATGTATGTATGTATGTTAACATATAAGTGGCTGAGTATTCCAAGAGATGTGTACTCTTAATGTACGCTTAATCATCAGGGAGAAACACTAAAGCACAGCGTGTTACAAAACTGAACCTTTGAATTACAGGTATGATCCATCTGAGAGGCTTCAACACAGTTTCCATATTTGCAATGTCACTTATAAGGCTTGAGCCGAGCTGAGGTTGTGAAAAATGATACATCCCCAAGATGTTAAGCTGTGGAAGTCAATCTGGGACTTTGTGATTGTGAAGCAAATTTCTTAACAATTTGGCCATGCAGTGACAGCCATGCATACATAAACACTCACACATACATGCATACATGCACACACATACACATACACACACATAGCCACATATATACACATGCATACACAAATACATACATACTTGCATACACATACCCACATACA
>NW_026323762.1:0-1369 GCF_001194135.2 Octopus bimaculoides
ATATATATGTGTGTGTGTGTGTGTGTATATACATATATATATATATGTATGTGCCTATAATGCATGTGACAACACCATTTTTCTCTTTTCTTCTGTCTTGGTGAGAAAGGTCCTGTAGCTAACATGTTTCATCATGCCACACCAGGAATCTGTCCTGTGTTAGTTTTAGTTGATCCTTCCGTTTTTAAGATAATAAGGCGCAGTTTGAGAGAATTTTGTTACTATTTCTAGTAAATCAAACCTGTGATAATGTTATGGATCAGAGGTTAGCAGAGTGGTCAGTATTAACCCCACAGGTCTGCATGGCTATCCCAGGAGTCAACAAACTCCTGAAACAATATTGAGCATTAAAGGTGATCAGTTATTAGTCAACCAAATCTGGAAGATGATAGTAATTTACGGTTAAAACTCACTAATTTCCAGCCAGAGGTTAACTCTTTAGCATTCTGAGTTCTGTTAAATGTAATACTTATTTATTCACATTGTTTTGAATTGATCATACATTATCTTATAGCTTTGATATTTCGATGCTGTGATTGTTTACATTTTATAATGACATTGTAGGATTGGTGTGAGAAGCTGGATTTGGCCAGTTTGAACAGAAAACAGTTAGACTATTTGGGCTGGGTATGGCCATTTTAAATGCTAAAGGGCTAATGCAAATAAGCACTTCCTTTCATGTTGCTCTGCTGGTGGAAGAAGCAGAATCATTGGTGCACCAGCAAAAATGCTTCACAGTATATCTTCCAGCTCTCTACATTCTGAGTTTAAATCATACGTTTTAATTTTATTTTGAAAATTTACATGGTGCAGGTATATCTATGTAGTAAGATGCTTGGTTCCCAACCACATGGTTCCTGGTTCATATATTTATATAAAATGTATATATATATATATATATATATATATATATCATATGTGTGTACATAGAAAATACCATTTGAGCCAGTGCTGCTGGACTCACTCCTGTGCAGGTGGCACATGAAAAAAACACCATTTGTTCGTGGCCGTTGCAAGTACCGAATGACTGGCCTTTGTGCCAGTGGCATGTAAAAGCTCCCACTACACTCTTGGAGTGGCTGGCGTTAGGAAGGACATCCAGCTGTAGAAACTCTGCCAGATCAGATTGGAGCCTGGTGCAGCCATCTGGCTCACCAGTCCTCAGTCAAACCATTCAACCCATTCTAGTATGGAAAGCAGACGTTAAAGCGATGATGATGATGTATCAATATATATATGTATCGATATATGTATATATATATATATGTATATGTATGTATATGTATATATGTATGTATATATATATATGTGTGTACATATATGTATATGTATATATATGTATATATATGTGTGTATATATATGTGTATA
>NW_026323762.1:2355-4634 GCF_001194135.2 Octopus bimaculoides
AGATCCAGATTATCCTTGCAATTTCGGCTGGTTATTCTCGATATTGCTCCAATCTGGCCAGCCACAAGGAAAAACTAAGCTAAGAGCATTAGATTCCTTGGAAGAAAGCAGCGAATGTATACAAAAACAAGGATGGAAAAAAAATGAACAATGTTACACAAATACAATAAAAATAATAAAACAGGACAATACATATATATATATATATATATGCATATATGACTCTGGGATTACATTACCTTCTAGTCCAGCGTATTCCGGTTTTAGTCTGGTGTTGGAGTGCCGAAAATTTTTGTATTCATTTTTGTTAGCCCATTTGTAGATGTCTTTCAGGTCTTTCGGCAGATTTATGATGTCCTCTGGGTTCCTAACTGCCTGCAATACTTTTGTGTCTGGCTGACTGTGCTGTGGAGGGCATGTCTGAGAGGGCCACCACAAGTAGTAGCAGCCCCGGTACAGTTTTTGTGGGACTCCGCTGAGAATTCGTGTCTCTTCAGAGTTAGCACCATTGGCTACAACTGTCTGACTTCTGCCCTTCAGAAAATCATGCAGCCACTCTCCCAGTTTCCCGGTAATACCAAGGTTTCGCAGCTTGTGACATATCATGCCATGATCAACCTTGTTGAAAGCCTTGGCAAAATCAAGATATATCACGTCTGCAGCTGACTGGTTTAGCTGTTGCTTCAGTACCCAGTCAAAGTGTTGCAGCAACTGTGTAAGGCAGCTCCTCCTTGGACGGAAGCCATGTTGCATGTTTGTGAGAAAGTTGTTTTAATCTAGGAATGTGGTCAGCTTTTTTCTGACAATGCGTTCCATCGTCTTGCTAACATGTGAGGTCAGAGAGATGGGCCTGTAGTTTCTAGCATCTGCTCTGCTTTCTCCTTTATGGACTGTGCATATTATACCCTCTTTTATCATGTTGGGAAGTTTACCACATGCAAGGAAACTCTGAAAGAGTATCTGCAGTGGCTTTGCAAGAGCCTTTTTACATGTCTTTAAAAGAGCAGCTGGGAGTCCATCTGGACCTGTTGCTGAGTTTGATCTCATCTCCTCAATGCCCGATATTACATCCTCTTCTGTTATGTTGATGTAATTAATGGTTGTCTCTTTTCCGAATGGATTCATTACATTGAAAAACTCCTTCAGTTTGTTTATTTGCATCTTCTCCAGTGAAGAAGTGAAAACACTTCGGAATTGTTTATTTAGTGCTTCACTTATCTTCCCCAGGTCTGCAGTTAGCCGTTTTTACCAAATAGTGGCCCTATCTTATAGCGTACGGAGGCAGACTCCTTTGCAAACATGTAGAAGGCTTTAGGATTTCTTTTTATATTTTTGACTGCCCAGATTTCTGTTTTTCTCTTTCTTTTTCATGGGAGATGTTGAGTTTATTTTCTATCTTGAAGAGTTCCTGTCAGGTGGGGTTTCAAACTGTCATTAAGGTGTTTGTTTGAACAATTCAAGCTAAATAAGTTAATTAACAATTTTTAGCTCATAATACTTAAATTATTAGACATTTTCTATAAATCTTTGCTATTGAAGTTAATAAGGTATGGATATTTTATTATGGTTTTTTAGTGATTAGGCTGTCTTTATTCCTTTTCTCTGGTGCTCTACCCTAACTTATCATTTTATTATTATTATTATTATCATCATTTTATAGTAGCCTTAAATAAATCTAATCTTTGTACCCCTATTAATTCATACTTAGCTTATATAAGATAATACCGGTATCTCTACAGCTTAAAATAGTTCAATTTAATTAAATTAGTATATAGTTAACATGTTCTTTAACCTCAGTGCTCCCTTATTAAATACCAGTTATATCCAATTGATCAATCTCCATAGAAACTATCTAATAAGTTAATATTTAGATAAATAATAAGTAAAAAAAATATTAAATTATTTCTTTGTAATTTTCTTTCCCTCCCTCTATTGTGATAAAATTTGGTATATACTCAAAATATTCAAAGAAGTTTTATCCTTTTGTTATAATATCATTCTTAATAATTACTATTATAAATTATTATGATTAATATAAGACCTTACTGTATCTACACCCCTTCTCCGACTATAATCTATTGGCATATCCCACTATTATTTAAAAAAATTCTTTTTTATTATTATTTATCCATCCTATCCCACCGACTGTATAAATGATCTGTCACTGAATGCTCGAAATGAAGAGTAGATAGACAGCCGACAACTGATGAAGGGTCCTTTCTCTGTATATATTGCTTTTTTTGATTTTATATATAAATATATGTATATATATATATATA
>NW_026323763.1:0-247 GCF_001194135.2 Octopus bimaculoides
TCATGCTCACTAACATTGCACACCCAGTAGTGTATGCTCACTTCATTTCTCACAAATGTTCACAAATCCTTTGCAATCAATGCCTATGTCACACTGTCATTCAGCATCGCACATCATACACAGGCATCATACAATCTGTTCTTAACTCGGGAAAATACTTTGTTGCTAGCAGAGGTAATTGTTCCATAAGATTTTCCAGATGATTACTATACTTATAGAGCATCCACATTCACTGCTTATTAGATTA
>NW_026323764.1:0-921 GCF_001194135.2 Octopus bimaculoides
ACTAATCGATCTCTGGACTTGTTTTAGATGAGTCCATTTTGTCACAAGCATTCCGATAAGGGCACAAGTCCAAGGATATCTCACCAATCGGTAATTCTTTTCCCCTTACTTCTCACCATTTCAGTTTGGGAGACTACGAAAATGTCACGGCCTACACCGCTCTCTTCCATAGGTCAAACGTACATTCCAAGAACAGGAGATTGCTGCTAGATACCCAATCAACAAAAGAGACAGTGAAGCCATAGGAGTTCCAAGACGCAACCGTAAATGTAGATTGGGCCATGTTTCTGAGGAAGATATCACACATGTGATTAGCAGCTTCTCAGAAATGTCATCAGGGTACCACCTCCCTATATGACATGACGTTATCGCAAAAACAATCTGCGATAACATTCCGAAAATATGACTGCCCTGGAATAAACATAGAGGACTCCCCCCCCCCTCATATTGAATACGTATACAAATACCAGCACAAGGAATACTGGTGGAACATTCCCATCAAAACATCTCTCAAGTGTGAGCATAACAAGCCGGATATTGTTGTTTGGGACAGACAAGAAAAGGGTATGTACCGTCGTAGCGGTCAGCTGCCCTGCTGACGTGAATATCTCTTTGAAAAATCTAAGAGAAAGAAGATTACTATGGACAACTGCTGCTTTGAAACCTCCAGCTTCAATATCCGGATTACAAATTCACATTTATACTAATAATAAGTGGAGCACTTTGCTTTGTAAGTAAATGCCTGTCAGCCTCGATGAGCTTGGATTTTCAGAAAAGGAAATCAACCAACTGGTTCTCACATTACAAATGCAATCTGTACGCAGAGCAAGGAAACCATGCAAGACTTTTCGCCTTTAGAATCTAGATAACGAAAGCAATGTCACCTTTGCACAGAGTTTAAAATGTGACGTTGCTGTCTAC
>NW_026323765.1:0-352 GCF_001194135.2 Octopus bimaculoides
AACAAAAGGGTTTATAGGACTGCAAAAAAGAAGTGTTCAAATGTAAATGAAACAAGGATAAGAAATCATTGATCATAGTCCAAACATCAAATTCGAGTCAACGATTTTATATGTAACACCATACCTCAAACATTGGATCATATATAAATATTATCATGGTTCTTAAAACATATAAAAATATACATTATACATAAAAACACAGAAGGTAAAGATATATGCGAATAAAATACAAATATATTGAACGGCTTATCAAAAGGTAAATGTAAACGACTAAAAATTCTAAAGCGTGTCATCCTACTAAATAAGTAAATAAACTAAGATATAATAAAATATCAATCGACTAAAAATATTT
>NW_026323766.1:0-461 GCF_001194135.2 Octopus bimaculoides
AGAATGACTTTTTTCTGTCAAAACGCTAAAAATAACTGACCAACAAAAGAAAAAAACCAACCAAGATTCAACTAAATCAAAAGATAAACCCAAATACTAAGCGAACAAAGATGAACCATCCCACTTCCATTGCGTGCGCACGCGCGTGCACATACACACACACAAACACACACATTCACGTACCCCCTTTTACATACACACACAATATATTCACACTGAGTTGAAACGCTGTTTGATTTATTTTTTCAGCGTACAATTTTCATCATCCCACTACCAAGTATGACATCATCCTTTCCTTCCTTATTCATCTATCACCCCTTCCTTTCTCACTCATAAATACAGGAGTATTATTATAGTAGATTATCTCGGTAACCATGGGAGGTATGAAAAAAATACGAAGCCCAGCATCATCACCGGATCATTCTACACATCTGTGTAATTTTTCGCGCAATTCCACCCAG
>NW_026323767.1:0-247 GCF_001194135.2 Octopus bimaculoides
TTTTCTTCTATCGCCTCCATATTGATTTGTTTCAGTAAATTTATTTCTTTGAAATTATATTTGCCTTCATATCAGTTTCTTCACTGGGAGAAAAACAGAATAAGAACAGAAAAAAAATAAATAAATAAAGTTATTTGATTAATGTAGTTAACATATTTTAGTGACGGATGTAGACACACCAAGACAAGGAGTTGGACATATATGTATATATGTATATGTATATGTATATATATGTATATATATATGT
>NW_026323768.1:0-576 GCF_001194135.2 Octopus bimaculoides
CATGCACAGTGGTCACCAACATGAGGGAGAGGAAAGACTAAGGATGAAGGTACTCATAATAATAGATATCGACTTTTAACTGGCACCGAAAAAGTGGGATTGATGGTGGCAAGATGAAGTATAGGGAAAAACTTTGATCAAAGTTAGTTGAATGGAAAGATGAGAGAGAAACAGAAAGCAAGTTGAAGAGAGGAAGAAAGAAAAGGTAAAGACAAAAAATGAGCAGGTAGCAAGAAAGAAACTCAGGTAAGGAACAATATAAAGATAATAATTAATAAAGGACTTACTAGCTATAATAATGATTGATATTTCAGAATATGTAAATTGGATGGAACTTCCACGAGTGACTACAACAAAATAACTGAATGAGACAAAATCAAAAATAGATTATCGAATAGAAAGAAAGAAAGTGGAGAAAACAAGGCTGAGGGAGGTAAAAAAGAGTAGAATGAGAGAAAATGAGTTAACTAACATGAGAGCAAGCAATGGGAAGAGAAAGGAGGGATGGGGAGCTTGCTGTTACATATACCTTTCCTTCACTTACTTATTCTTATCTACTAAGTACATATGATAAAC
>NW_026323769.1:0-366 GCF_001194135.2 Octopus bimaculoides
TTTATCATAGCAGCCCAAGATCAATGCCTACCTACAAGAAACTACCAGGCTAACATTGAAGAGCGGCAGTAGCCCAACATGTCGTGTATGTCAACAACAAAATGACCATTGATCATGCTGTCTCCATGTGTAGTCTTCTTGCGTCTACGGTGTATTTCAGCAGGCATGATAGAGCAGCACAGTATATTCACTGGGTAATTTTCAAAAACCTGGACCTGCCCAAATATAAAGACTGGTGGGAACATAAAACACCTCCGGTGCTTGAAAATGATCACATCTCAATCCTCTGGAACTTCACCGTTCAAACTGACAGAAGGATAAATGCGAATAGGCCAGACATTATATTGAAAGACTTCAGACAAAAAT
>NW_026323769.1:376-493 GCF_001194135.2 Octopus bimaculoides
ACAAAAATCATGCCTCCTCATTGATATGACTGTCCCAATCGACATAAATGGACCTACCAAAAACTTCGCAATTATAAAGATCTTGAAATAGAAATTGGCAAAATGTGGAACCTCAAG
>NW_026323769.1:503-857 GCF_001194135.2 Octopus bimaculoides
CAATTATAAAGATCTTGAAATAGAAATTGGCAAAATGTGGAACCTCAAGAGTAAGACTATACCTACTGTCATAGGTGCCCTAGGAATGATAGCAAAATGGGCTGATTGCTACCTAGTTCAGATACCAGGAAACCCAAAAATGGCAGAAATTCGGAAGATAGTGCTCATGAGAACTGTCCATAACCTACGTAAAATACTGTCTATGTAATCTCGAATTTTAAAACAAACTTATATTTTGTTGTTTTCTTAAACATTCTCTAGAACAATACTGTGTGCAAAACTAAATATGACACCCTAGGCATAACACCAACTTGAACTTCTAGCTTGTTGTCTCTCGAGGTCTCTGGGTGAGAC
>NW_026323771.1:0-317 GCF_001194135.2 Octopus bimaculoides
GCAAAACAAATATATATATATATACATATACATATATATATATATATATGCACTCAAACATAAATGCATGTACATGTATGTGCATGCGGTTATATATTTATGACCCTTGCTATTTGTCACAGGTACACACGCAACCTTATGCACACACGTTATTCCTTGACAATACACACACGTGTGTGCGTGTGTGTTTGCGTTTGTGCATCTAAATATACATACATATACACATACGTATACATATATATATATACATATATATACAGCTATATATAATACATATACATATATATTTGTATGTATGTATGTATGTATATATATAT
>NW_026323772.1:0-351 GCF_001194135.2 Octopus bimaculoides
CTCATCATTATATTAGGAAATGTGGTGCCGTGGCTGTGTGGAGAGTAGTTTCTTTCTCAACCACATGGTTCCGAGTTCAGTCCCACTGCGTTGCACTTTGGGCAAGTGACTTCTACTATGGCGTCGGGCCAACCAAACCATTGCGTGCGTCTGTGTCTTTATTTCTGTGGTTGTGCCCCACCAATGCTTGACAGCCGGTGTCTGCGTGTTGACGTCCCCGTTACATAGTAGTTCGGTAACAGAGACTAATAGATAAAATGCCAGGCTTAAAAAATAGAAAGCAAAAGTACTGGGGTAGATTTATTCAATTGAAATTCTTGAAGGTAGTGCCCCAACATGGCCACAACCAAA
>NW_026323773.1:0-465 GCF_001194135.2 Octopus bimaculoides
GAAATCCGCAACTATGCAGCTTGCTTTCGTACACAATAAAACACTAATTGATAGCAGATTAAAGGATGAGGTCATACATTTACATAACACTTCGTTTATCTAGCAGTAAATAAATCTGCAATATTATTATCTGTTTCATAATTACTTTCTTGGTAAATGTCAAATATAATATTGTTAAACACTTTCAAATTTAATAAAAAGGAAAGTATAAACATTCTTCATTAACAGAGATTTACTTAATACAAGTAAACTTTAAAACAGCTTTATTCCGTTATTAAAATATAAAGAAACTTCGTACAAACACAAAACATCCATAGTAACTGCGTTTACCCGCATAAACAGAAATGTGACTGCGTCTCTCATTATTCAACGCTCAATCACTTATCAACGATCCAAACTGACCTTGCATCATTATATACGGTGGGAAAAAATGAGTAGTACCTGTATTTCAAAGGGCCGGCCTTG
>NW_026323774.1:0-309 GCF_001194135.2 Octopus bimaculoides
GCCTTAGGTATAATAAAAAAAATATTCAGTCAAATACATAACAAAAACACATAAGTACATTAGATAAGGTAGTTCTAGATACACTAAAAGACCGGTTAAGAACGTCAATAAATATTTTCCGCATGAGTCTGTTAGATTTGGACTGATCGCAGGCAACCACATTCACCACTGCCACCACTAACACTAACTACATCATTAACAACGACCACAAAAACAACAGCAATAACAAAAACAGTAACGACAACAAAATTATTTAAAAGCGCACGAGTGGCTGTGTGGTAAGTAGCTTGCTTACCAACCACATGGTTC
>NW_026323775.1:0-223 GCF_001194135.2 Octopus bimaculoides
TAGGGAGAAAGAGTGGCAGAGGGAGAAGAAGGGGAGGAAGTAGAATATAAATGAGCAACGAGAGGTAGAGAGAGAGTAATGACAGGGAGAAGCGAAGAACAGTAGAGGAAAGAATGAGATGGGAAGATAGATACAAAGGTAGAGAGAGTCGCGTCAGAAAAATAAAGTTCAAAACTTGTAAAGGTAACGCGTGCGTTCGATCGTGTGATACAAACAATATATG
>NW_026323776.1:0-205 GCF_001194135.2 Octopus bimaculoides
AACATCGCCTTTAGTCGAACAAATCGACCCTAAGATTTATTCTTTGTAAGCCTAGTATTTATTCTGTCGTCGTCTTTGCCGAACCGCTAGGTTACGACGACTTACACTAACTAAGATCGGTTGTCAAGCGATGGTGGGGAGACATAGACACACAAAGATAGACACACAAACAAAGACACACACACACACACACACACACATATAT
>NW_026323778.1:0-473 GCF_001194135.2 Octopus bimaculoides
CACACACAGACACACTAATACGTACATTCACAAACATTTTGGAAGGTATACAAACATATTCTTGCACGCATTCATGGTAATCTAATTTAGGACATATATAGAGTAATATTACACTAGATTTTGACAAATAAAACAAGTATGTTTTGTATTAGTCTTTGTGTGGGCATTCTAGTCGAAATGTATGTCCACAGTGTGAGAAAACTGTCGATGACAAATTAAATTCAGCTTCCCTTTAGAGACATGTATCTAAGCAATCAGATATCTACTTCAAGAGCTGAATTACTAAATCTATCAAGTGTTACTGATTCTTGATAACATCTATGTACATACATAGATACACAGACACACACACAAACACACACACGCAATTATATATGTATATAAAACACATACATACGTATATACATGCATATATTATCTTTTCATATTTTGTTATGCTTTCGCCTTCTATATTCTCCCTTGAGATAGTAATC
>NW_026323779.1:0-261 GCF_001194135.2 Octopus bimaculoides
ATATATATATAGGTTATGAGCGATAGTGGTGTCAATTAGACTGAGAGGTTTCAGGTAACGCTGAGTAAGTGCTATGGATAGACCCTAGTTAAGCTCCACGTTCGGTGATTATGCGAATAAGGGGTCCAACGTAGGTCATATATCAGTGTGTGAATATAAGGATTTACTTTTCGTAATGTTCTATTTATAAATGTTCTATATTATACACAGCCTTCATTTTTTAAAATCTCAATACGAAAAGTATATATATATATATATATA
>NW_026323780.1:0-254 GCF_001194135.2 Octopus bimaculoides
TTGACTTTGTCCGTTCTTCGAGCTACGTCTTTTTTTTGTTTGTTTGTGCGCATGTGTGTGGGTCAGTGTTGGTGCACATACACATATGTATGTATGTATGCATATATATACGTATGTATGTGTGTACGTTTGTATGTATGTATCCTGTATGTTCGTATTTGTGTGTTTGTATATGTGTGTTTGCATGTGTGTGTTTGCATGTGTGTACCTGTCTCCTTGTGTGCGTATGTCTGAGTGTATCTGTGTATGGTTTT
>NW_026323780.1:280-570 GCF_001194135.2 Octopus bimaculoides
GTGGATGTGTCTTCATACGTGTCCTTGTGTAAAGTGTTGTGTGTGTGTATGTGTATGGTCACGTGTTTCAGTCTTCATTTGCGTATGTATGTGTGCTTGTCTGTTCATATTACCTATGTACTTATCTATCTGTATGTCTATCTGTTTACATTCATATCCATTTACCTACACACATACGCATATACACACATATACATATATACACTACACACACACATGCATACATCTACATAACAGCCTACTAACTATTCTACCTGTGTATATATATATATATATATATATATATATAT
>NW_026323781.1:0-369 GCF_001194135.2 Octopus bimaculoides
CACACACACACACACACACACACACACTCACACACACATACACACACGCATATACACACACACGCACAATATATATACATACACACACAATACATACATGCATGTACATAAATATATATACATGCACGCACATATGTAATACACACACACACATATATATACATACATATATATATATATACATACATATATATACACATACATATATACATATATATATACATACACAAACATATATATATACATACATATACATACACATATATATATATACATATATTACATACATATATATATATATGTGTGTGTACACACGTATATGTGTATAAGTTTGCGGGTATACATATATATATATATATATATATATAT
>NW_026323782.1:0-325 GCF_001194135.2 Octopus bimaculoides
CATCATCATCATCATCATTATTATTATTAGTAGTAATGGTAGTGGTAATAGTAGTAGTGGTTGCAGTAAAACTAATAGTAATAATGTTAATAACAATAATGATAATAATAATAATAATAATAATAATAATAATAATAATAGTAATAATAATATTATTAATAATAGTAACAACGACGCCGACGACATCATCATCATCATCATTATCAACAATAACAACAACAACAACAACAATAATAATAATAGTAATAAGGAATAAGACCAAACCTGAGGTAAACAAAAAAATTAATAATAATAATAATAATAATAATAATAATGATAATAATAA
>NW_026323783.1:0-638 GCF_001194135.2 Octopus bimaculoides
AGGCTATAGTAGAAGACACTTGACCAAGGTGCCACGTAGTGGGACTGAACGTAGAACCATGTGGTTGGTAAGCAAGCGTCTTACCACCCAGCCACTCCTGCGCCTAGTTGAATATTATTTATAACTATTTTCCGTTTTTTTTACCATTACCCACAAGGCACAATTTATATTTCTTGTAAAAAAAAATCATTTATGTCCATCGCCAGAATCTATGCGCTTTTCATTAATTTATCTGGTGAGTAACATTTAATTTTCTGAGCTAAGTGAGAATGTTGGTTATTTATACGACTCACATTTTGTAAGCTGGAGGCGATTTTATCGATTGACTCAACTCTAGCATATTCCTGTGACACTACGTAACACATCATAATGAATGTAAATAATGCGTATTTAGACTTTCCCTGAAATATAATTAAAATTAAAACTTCTAATTGAAACATGTATGTTCGACAACAGAAGAATTGCGTTTTTCACTTTGTATGGTATCACTCAACCTTAATCTAGATGAAATTAATCGTTACAGTCAGGTTGTATATTTTCTGAATCTGTCTGTCTATCTGTCTGTCTGTCTCTGATTATATGTGTCGATCTATCATTTTAACTATATACACTTTATATATATATATATATATATATAT
>NW_026323784.1:0-234 GCF_001194135.2 Octopus bimaculoides
AAAACGTTATTTTATTCGATATTTCTCCATAATCGAGATGTCGTCGCTACCTTAAGAGACTTATATTAAACAACTTAAACCCTGCGGTATCTAGCGGAATTTTCCAAAGTTAATAACAAATGAATTTATAACGTAAAAATTAACTTAGCAGAACTAAATAATATGGTAAGATATTAGAAATAAAAGTGATTAGTTAATATGGCATACTTATCAACTTAGAAAATTATTATTATT
>NW_026323785.1:0-745 GCF_001194135.2 Octopus bimaculoides
CTTTCAGTTTCCGTCTACCAAATCCCCTCACAAGGCTTTGGTCGGCTCGAATTTATAGTAGAAGACAGTTGCCCAAAGTGCCACGCAGTGGGACTGAACCCGGAACCATTTGGTTGGTAAGCAAGCTACTTACCACACAGCCACTCCTGCGCCTCTACATATATGTATGTGTACACACACATATATAGTGCAGGGTAGTGTAATATATATTTTATATATACATTCATATATATATACATTCATATATATATATATATAGTGGTGGTGTACTCTTGGGCAGGTCCTGTGAATTCTCTAGTATTCTGTATATGACCTGGGAGTGCCCATCCCCTCCCCTGCTGCTGTTAGGTAGAATACTGAAACTTCGGCTATCATGGCTGGAGTTGTGATGAGCTCTGGAGTTGTTTCCTGTTGCCTTCGTGAAGCAGTTGAGATTTGAACTCAGAATCTAGAGAGCCGGTAGATATACTGTCAAGCATTTCTGCCGACGCGCCAACGATTCTGCCGCTGTTCCACCCGCAGGGCAACGTGAAATGAAGTGTTCTGCTCAAGATCACAATGCGCTGGCCGGTTGGAATCCCTTAATCGATAATTTGATCCTGAACAAGCCAAGTTTTCGTTAGATGTCTACGAAATTTTAATGGAGCCAAATCAAATTGTTTTAAATATGCAGCTCACACTAAATGTGTTCCTCTACTAAATTGTTGCATATCTTTACTTCTGTTTGTACACTCACTCGCGTATA
>NW_026323786.1:0-265 GCF_001194135.2 Octopus bimaculoides
TTTTTAAATCCCAAGACTTTTGGCTGTTTGAGATTTAGAAACTTCTGACAATATTGCATTCCACTAAGTACCAGTCGTCTGGAGTGAGCAGGAAGAAACTCTCAATTTGTTGTAAATTCCATACTGGAAATTTCTATCATCTGGTGTTCTTCTAAATGTACTCAACTTCACTTGCTTGAGTATCTTCGACAAAAGGTCTCGGAAATCATTTCATGCATTTGTTTCTTCCATGCAAGATGAATTCCTGCTGAGGGCACGATTTGAA
>NW_026323787.1:0-243 GCF_001194135.2 Octopus bimaculoides
AATTGTACTCCGTACGGGAAACTTATCAAAGGGATAGGTATTGCAGATCAGGGATTTTAATGCGGCACCACAACTCACTACTACTGTAACTCGTAGATTAATGTTAATGTTTTTCTAAAAACATATGCTAGTTCGCCGCCAAGGGTAGCATGGACGAACATGACACTCTGGTATTTCTTGTCATACCAAGTGTTGGCGTTGTTTATCATATTACTGCTCCTTCCTGTACCGTTCCAGGATTTA
>NW_026323788.1:0-205 GCF_001194135.2 Octopus bimaculoides
GTGTCTTATATCGATTGTTCAAATTTCTTTGAAATCGGAAATATATGAATATTCACTGGGTTTGTAAAAGAGAGCAAGGCTAGAGGAAACCAAAAGACGAATGATCACAAGAAGCTGTCAGCTACCCTACCCTAGTCGTTTCCACTTCCCAATGTAGGATTACTCACTATACAGGTGACAGGCACAGTGGTAAGATACATTACAG
>NW_026323789.1:0-320 GCF_001194135.2 Octopus bimaculoides
TACTACTACTACTACTACTACTACTACTACTACTACTACTACTACCAACGGTCTCTACTTCTACTGCTATTGTAGCTAACGATCACTTTCACTACTACAGCCAACGATTCTGGTCAACGCATAAGACAGCCATTATGTTCCCACACATAAAACGCTACCACCTGGACTCTGTTGATACCAGTAAGAAATAATTATGAACCTTTCTTTTATTACACTTAACTTTTAAAAATATATTTTTTTGATAAGGTTTTAAAAATATATTTTTTTGATAAGAACCGAAACATGTAAAATCTCTCAGAAAATTAAAATTTATCTTATAT
>NW_026323790.1:0-500 GCF_001194135.2 Octopus bimaculoides
TATATATATATATATATATATATATATACACACACATACACACATGCATACAAATATCGACATTTAGATATACATATAAATATAAATCCATGCGCAAGCACACACACACACACACACACACACACACATATATACATATTTAAATGCATATATACTCTTTTACTAGTTTCAGTCCCTTGACTGCGGCCATACTGAAGTAGTGCCTTTAATCGAACAAATCGAACCCAGGACATATTCCTTGTAACCCTGGTACTTCTCCTATCTGTCACTTTTCCAGAACCGCTAAGTTACGAAGACGGAAATACACCACCATCGGTTGTCAAGCGATGGTGGGGGGACAAAAAAACATACATACACACATACACGCACACACTCATATGTGTACGTCGGGCTTCTTTCAGTTTCTGTCTACCAAATATATATAGATAGATATAGATATAGATATAGGTACACATATATATAAAGTTCATATATATACTTATATATATATCCACATATAT
>NW_026323791.1:0-215 GCF_001194135.2 Octopus bimaculoides
ATATGTACACACACACACACACACACACACACACATATATGGAAAAGAGGGCACACTCAAACAGCCATATACACTACCGTCAGGAGCCCTACTTGAACCGACGAATAACATCAGAGACTTAGGTGTAACTGTCGACAGCAACGTTAGCTGGAGTGTTCACATCAGCAAAAAAGTCGATGTTGCCCGCAGAATGTGCTCATGGATCCTCAGAACTT
>NW_026323792.1:0-454 GCF_001194135.2 Octopus bimaculoides
ACCCTCCATAAATCCAAAATTTTATTTTGGCATTTATGGGAGCAACTGTCATCGATGATTCATATTGTCGTTCAATGCTCGAAATGAGGAGCAGATGGACAGCCGACAACTGATGAAAGGTCGTTCTTTGTGTTACTTGTCCTATTTTCCATTTGTTTCTATCGTTGTTTGCGTATTGATGTCATTTGTTTTCGTATTTCATATTCTTTACTGCTCTCTCTGTTTATTTCAGTGATCCTTTCTGTTAAAGAGCATAGGTTCCAAACGTAAAAGACATTCTCACTTCACAAACGTTAAACTAATACATCTCTTTGTTTACACACCCATCTTCGTCTTTTGTTTTGTTTGCTTTTTGTAAACTCTAACTATATATATTTACATATCAATACATATTTATATACATACATATATATATATGCACATATATATATATATATATATGCATATATATATA
>NW_026323793.1:0-618 GCF_001194135.2 Octopus bimaculoides
CCTCTCTCTCTCTCTCTCTCTCTCTCTCTCTCTCCCTATCTTTCTCTTTCTTCTGTCCTTTCTCTTGTCAAAGAAAATATTTCTCCAGCGTTCGCTATTTTACCTTCGTCTTTTCTAACGACCCTCCATGTTTGTTTTCCTTCGGTTTAGAGGTACCAATATTCATTGAACCTATATTAAACATTTACAGACATTTGCGCATGTACACACATTTATACCTATAAAACATATACATACATTTATCCATGTAAATGGAGTAAAAATACTCATTAAATGAAACAGAGGGCATGTATTTTTTGAAGAGATGATGCTTCTTGAATCATTAGTAACCGATATGCCAAACAGTTGATGTTGAGGAGAAATAAAATATTTTTAGTAAATGTGACGGCCATCTACTCAATTGTGAAGAGAATACGGACAGAAATCGCTGCTTTCTTGCGCTAAGTATTATCTCTAGAAAACACGTATAATCAAGAGAGACGGCAATAGTTGATGATGTTTTAATGCTGAAAATAAATAATTGATGCTTATTCATTCTCTGATGATCTTTTTATGTGTTGTTAATCTATGATGTAAGAAATAAACTGTTAGTGTTTAGCCTGTTGATATAATATTGAT
>NW_026323794.1:0-208 GCF_001194135.2 Octopus bimaculoides
ATTTGGCAGAGTTTCTACAGCTGGATGTCCTTCCTAACACCAACCACTCATATATATATATATGGAGAGAGAGAGAGAGATAGATAGATAGATAATAGATAGATAGATAGATAGATGGATGGACAGAGAGATTGATGGATGGATGAATGGATGGATGGATACTTATTTATTGTGCTTTTACTTATTAATTTTTCTTTATGTGACAGTG
>NW_026323795.1:0-995 GCF_001194135.2 Octopus bimaculoides
TATATATATATATATATATATATATATGTATACATAAATATTTATGTATGTGTGTATATGTTTTTATATGTGTCTATATAAATGTATGTACTATATGAGTATACATGTGCATATATAGATATGTGGGTGCGTTTGTACGTAAATGTGCACGTGTATATAGGTATGTATATACACACATATATGTGTATGTATATGTATGTATGTATATATATATATATATATATGCATACACACACATATATATATGCATACATATTTATATATACATTTATGTATATATATGCATACATATCTAAATATATATATATATATATTTATATATATATACACACACGCACATATAGAAACACTGGGACACAGTCATAAAGATAAAAGTGTGTGTTGTATTTTGTAGAGTATTGTTTCATATTTATAGTACCATTATGAGATGTTGAAATAACAAGATGAATTAAACTATAGAGCAGGTAAAATGATCTGCAACAAAGTAGGGAGGGAGAGAGAGAGAGAGAATGAAATTGTGGTAAAAGGTTAGGTTCGGAGAAATAAATTTTGAATAGTTGCACAGGACCTGTTCTCAGAAAGTATATCATACATGTATGTGTGTGTGTGTGCGTGTGCGTGTGCGTGTGCGTGTGCGTGTGTGTGTGTGTGTGTGTGTGTGTGTGTGTGAGAGATAGAACTTATGTATGCATGTATACATGCATTCACAAGAAATACTTATAAACACTACACACACACACACACACACACATAAAATGTGCATTATTTATACACATATACGCAAACCCACATATGAATATACATACACACGTTTCTATACAAACCGACACAGATGCACTACACACACATATATATAAACATGCATATATATATATAAAGTATGTATATAATATATATAAATGCATATATATTCCATATATATATATATAAACATATGTATCCTATATATATAAACATATATATATACATACCAATGTGTGTGTGTATATATATAT
>NW_026323796.1:0-395 GCF_001194135.2 Octopus bimaculoides
TAAACCACCTCCACCCAGATATATCTCTGCAAACAATCACTTTTTACTCGAATGGGAGGGAATGACGTTAGCAAGCCGGGTAAAACGCTTAGCGGTATTTCATTTAACTTTCTGAATTCAAATTCCATTGACTTTGCCTTTCATCCTTTCTGGGTCGATAAATTAAGTACCAGTTGCGTACTGAGGTCGATCTAATCGACTGGCCCCCTCCCCGCAAATTTCGGGCCTTGTACCTGGAGTAGAAAAGAATGCCCGAAGAATGACTGTAATATGAAGCATAATTAAATGTCTTTTTCAGGTGGTGCTATTATACATGGCTTGGGACAATTCTAACCGAAACTTATCTCAGTATCTAAGTACATACATACACATACATATACATACATACACACACA
>NW_026323797.1:0-271 GCF_001194135.2 Octopus bimaculoides
CTATAGAGATATAGCGAGAGACTGAAAACTTGCATGGGAATATGTATATGTATGTACATATAATATAGGTGTGTGTGTGTGTACAAACATGCGTGTATGCATACAAGCGTATGTGTTTGCGTGCGCAAAAGAGAGTAAACAAATCCTCAGTAGCTAAGATATATGTATCTGTGTGTATGCAAGTACATTCACAGACATCACATTCATTACGTATCATTAAATATGTCTTAGATTATGCTGATATATGTGATAATGTAACTGTATATTATTG
>NW_026323798.1:0-124 GCF_001194135.2 Octopus bimaculoides
ACCAGTATTCCTTTTTCTTATGAGTGGCTATGGCTTCCACCATATTGTGGGTTCTTATATATTTGTCCTTGGAATTATCCTTCCGACGGATTTCATTATAGAGTGTTCTAGCTGCAACATCATG
>NW_026323798.1:134-248 GCF_001194135.2 Octopus bimaculoides
TTCCGACGGATTTCATTATAGAGTGTTCTAGCTGCAACATCATGTCTCATCGGTAGATAATACGGTGATGACATTTTCGGACAATTGCTTATGATGTGGGTGATATCTTCAGTG
>NW_026323798.1:258-393 GCF_001194135.2 Octopus bimaculoides
ATATCTTCAGTGTGAACTCTACAAAGTCTGCATCGGTTGTCACATTTTACTACTTTTCCTACACCTCTATCCCTTTCGTACCTGATTGATATTTCCTGTTCCTGGATTGCAAACGCATACCCTTCGAAGTGGGAG
>NW_026323798.1:403-548 GCF_001194135.2 Octopus bimaculoides
CTGTTCCTGGATTGCAAACGCATACCCTTCGAAGTGGGAGGTAGTAATCCAGCTATTTATCCGTGATAAACTGCTTTAATTATCGATGTTACTAACATCACGGAGCTTTCTACTAACATATCCATGCATAGTCTTCTGCTCATAT
>NW_026323799.1:0-494 GCF_001194135.2 Octopus bimaculoides
ATACATATATATATAGTAAATATTGTGATGTTGGTGTAATAGAGTGTAATCTCCGCTTCAGAAAAACAAAAACAAAAAAAGTCTTCTACAAAGAATGTTTTTGGTTAAAATAAGGAAATGAGAAATATGCATGGTACAGATTATCCATCGTATCAGCAGAGCCCCAAGCAAACAAAATATCTTGCGATATATATCCTTTATATTTCTTGACATTCGTCTTCACATATAATGATGCTTTCATCAATCTCTATATATTGATCATAGTTTGGGATGCAACAGTTATCTTCAAATGCCTGACGATGCTAAAGCACCTTCGTTGCTTTCGATATGAAACGTCTTGTAAAGATATAAGTAAACACTGAGATTACAAGGTAACACATTCAAAGGCGGAGAGCTGGGACAGTCATTAGCTTGCCGGACAAAGTGCTTATCAGCGTTTCTTCTATCTTTGTGTTTTGACTTCAATTTCTATTGAAGTAGACTTTACTTTTCAT
>NW_026323800.1:0-491 GCF_001194135.2 Octopus bimaculoides
AGAAAATATAGCCTAAGTAGTAGATAGATATTATTTTGTGAGAGTTGGTCAAACATATAAACACTGATATATGTACTACATACATCAGAGCTTAATGCTGTCGTATAACAAGGTATAAAAAAAGAAAAAGAAAAGGATAGTGAAAGTGAGAAAGAGAGGGAGAGAGAGGGGGAGAGTGGGGAGAGAATGAAATCTAATTGATTCTGTATCTTCCTGTCTCTCTAAGAGAAAGACAGAAAGAGTAAATCAACGAGAAATATCTGCTGTGAAGGTTAAAAAAGGTGTGTGTGTGTTTGTTGAACTTTTCGAGATACTGGGCTATTACTTAATAATAGAGGTATCCGTGACACGCACAGACATAAAGATGTGCCTCTCCTCTCCGTCTTCCATTTTATATATTTGTATATGCATGCATGTACATAATGTATATGTATACATACATATGCATAAATATTATAAATATATATGCAGATACATATACAAATTATATA
>NW_026323801.1:0-624 GCF_001194135.2 Octopus bimaculoides
AAAAAAAAAAAAAATTACAATAATTCAGTGAAAGAAGACTGTGCTCGCGCGTGTATGTGCGCATGTATGTGTGTCTGCGTGCGTGTGCGTGTGTGTTTTCAAATATGAGCAATATTGTTTGTGAATATAAAAAATAAGGGACAAAAAAACAGTTAACTGCGGACGTTTTACTATAGAAAGACATGAAAATACAGTCTTCTATCTTAATACATTAGCTTGTGTTTGTGAGCGTATTAATATATGCATATAGTGTTTACGTATTTATAAATTTATATAGTGTGTGATGTATATATAGATTACATGTGTGTGTGTGTATTTATATATATATAGTTTAACTGTATTTTTATAGGTATAAGGTGTGTGTATGTGTCTACTTATTTTTGCGTGTGATGTAGATATTTTATATGTATGTGTGTGTATGTATGGGCATTTATACCTGTATATGCCTAGAGTGTGTACTTGTATATTCATATTATTATTTTCATATTGAGTGTGTGTGTATATGTATGTGTGTGTTTGTATATGTATGTGTGTGTGTATATGTACGTGTGTGTGTTTGTATGAACACATATACAATCATAAACAAAATTTTGTCAACGTATAATTATACAGTTATATAAACAC
>NW_026323802.1:0-290 GCF_001194135.2 Octopus bimaculoides
GGCTTGTCTCTTGCTTTTTATTATTTTATGGGTTTCGAGTGCTTTTTTTAAACGTGAGTCTTGACACTGAAGTGGAATGTTCTTGTATATAATCGTGCAGGCTTCTGTATTTCTTGGATTGTGTGTTGAGAGATATGGGAGACTATTTAACAACAAAGGCTTCACAAAGCCTTACATTTTATTTTTGAAAATCTATTATTAAAAAGTGAAACCGGTCAAGTCAATAAACATCTTTAAAAGACCTGCATTTTCAAATCCTCTCTCCCCCTATATATATGTATGTATGTATG
>NW_026323803.1:0-255 GCF_001194135.2 Octopus bimaculoides
ATTAATGCGGGATATAGAATATGGAATATATAATATAAATAGTAAAATGACGTCAGATGACTGCTATAAAGCAGGAAAGTATACTAGTCCTTATATATTTAATACTCAATATTTCATATATTCAATAAGACATTCGATACTTCATTTCATTTCACTATTTATATTACATATTCCATATTCCATATCGCGCATTAATTTTATAAGAATATAAAAAAAAAACATAAAAAACAGACAGAGTTGGAACTCTTTTAAATA
>NW_026323804.1:0-642 GCF_001194135.2 Octopus bimaculoides
TTCCTTACATTTCACCCTCGAATCGCCTGGTATTGCAACATCTATTATCTATGCTTCTTTTTCATTTTTATGGATGATCACGATATCTGGCCGTCTCGCCTCTATGACTTGGTCGCACTGTATGTTAAAATCCCAGATTATTTTGTAATGTTCGTTTTCCATTACTCCCTCTGGCTTGTGTTCATACCATTGTTCGGCTCTTTCGAGGTTTGCGTTACCGCACAACAGCTAGTGAACATATCTGGCCACATTTTGTATTCGCACAACGCGAATACAAAACTCACTAATAATATGGCTTATATAATAATACAACACTCACTAAAAATATGGCTTATACTTTCCCCCCTCTGTGCTTTTATCAATTATTATTATTATTATTATTATTGTTGCTGCTGTTGTTGTTGCTGTTGTTGTTGTTGTTGTTGTTGTTATTCATATACGCAGAACAAATTAGGTTCTTAGAAAAGAAAACTTTTTAACATCGGGCTACAAGTACCCTAAGATGCCAAAAACCCTCGTAAGTATCCCAGCTGTCCCTAATAATACTGTTCTCTGAGATTGTGCTAAACCGGGTGCTCTCTGGAGATGACCTAAAGTTGTTGTTGTTGTTATTATTATTATTATTATTATTATTATTATTAT
>NW_026323805.1:0-232 GCF_001194135.2 Octopus bimaculoides
CAGATTATTAAAAATTATTTAACTATACCGTTCTTCCGCCATGCTGTCTTTATTTATTTTGATTATGATATACAGGGGAGGTAACTCCTTAATCTTTTCTATTGCTACCGCTCTCCTGTGAATGTCTACTAAATTAATTTATTTTATTTATTTATTTATTAATTTAATTATTAATTTATTTTTTAATGACTATTGATTATCCCCGATAGGTAGATTATTTTTGTTGCCCCTG
>NW_026323806.1:0-323 GCF_001194135.2 Octopus bimaculoides
GTTCATACCAGCGGACAATATGTGTGCGCGTGCGCATGTATGTGTGTTTGTATATATATGTTTATGTATATATATATTTATGTATGTATATATTTGTACACGTATATATATATATACATCTAGGTACCTAGGCAGCGCCATCTCAGTTAATGAACGAGTGGATCAGGAAATCCAAGCTAACCTGTCATATCTATCGCCTTTTCTTTCTTCCTTATCGCACACCTTGTTGTCAGCTGGGCAAGCTATGCCTATGCACCAGAATGGTTTGTTATCTTTCGTCGTCATCATCATCATCATCATCATCATCATCATCATCATCATCA
>NW_026323807.1:0-285 GCF_001194135.2 Octopus bimaculoides
ACCTCCTCCAGCTGGCTATTGACACACTTTCTGTGCCCTATCAGTATTTGAATTGGGAACCACTTCACATCGAGAACCGGTGACTGTCACACGCTGATGCCGTATCAAAACCCAGAAACTAGGGTCCGTGTGTATCACGTCAGGTTTGAGATGGGAAGGATGGCTACCCTTTAGAAATACAGATAGGAAACAGAAAGTGTGTCAATAGCCAGCTGGAGGAGGTGTCTTCCTGGGCCTACAAGCTACAGTAGCATCCACCCTTAAGGGTTAACCACATTTAAGTGG
>NW_026323808.1:0-814 GCF_001194135.2 Octopus bimaculoides
AACAGACGAGGACAGGTGGTGTAAATAACAAAAGTATATATTAGTATTGGTGCGAATATATATTCATACATATACATATATTCATACGTACACATATGCGTACCAACACATATACATACTGACACATATACATACCAACATATACACACATACTCTGTTAACATGTTCGCAAGCAAGAAATGAAAAAGAAAAAGAAAAAGACGAAATATTCCTCATTACACATTCAGAGATTACAGCACCAGGCAAAAAACAAAATTTTCACTAACAAAAATAATTAAAATTCTATCATCTACCTTATATATATATATATCTGTATACCGTGCGTCTGTTTTTGCTGCATACACGCACACACACACACACACACACTCAAACTTATGTGTATAGATACATAGTTTACATACTCATCGTATATGGATGTATGTACATGTAATATTTAATATTTGCTTCTCTCAAATCTCTCTTATGTTTCACCTCAAGTCCTTCATATCTATCTTTGTGTTATAACTTTCTGTTTTATCACTGAGTTTTCTCAAACTCATCGTCACTACAGTTGACTTTTTAACATCAGGTATCTTTGTAGGCTTTAAAAAAAAAGGAACTTATCATAATTAAATAAAAATAATAAATTTTGAGTCCAGGCTGAACGTTCCATTTTCATTTTCCTATTGCGTATATTAACCTACTAATCTCCATCTGTGTAGGGGAGCCGTGTGTATTATATGTAGAACGCACACACACACGCACACACATATATACATACTATATATATATATATCATATATATACCTTTTATATATACCATATATATATATAT
>NW_026323809.1:0-348 GCF_001194135.2 Octopus bimaculoides
GCACCTAACACTCACAATACCCCACACACACGCGTATGCACATCCACACACACACACACACACACGCACACACACACAGACGCACATACACATGCACACACACATGTGCATAGGTGCGAAAAAACGCACATATACCTCCACACACAAACCCCTCCCGTCTACACATCACACGCACACATACATACACATGTACACACACAAAAGACACATACACACACATGTACAAACGAACTCACATACACACACACGCAAATGAACCCACACATAACTCCTACACACACCACACACACTCATACACACACACACACACACCCAAGTATACATACATAGACACACACGCAAATGAAC
>NW_026323810.1:0-201 GCF_001194135.2 Octopus bimaculoides
TACACACATTTATATGTTTATATATATACATATGCATATATACATATATATACGTATATATATAAATACGTATACATATATATGTATATGTACGCATATATATATGCATATAGATATATATATATATACATATGCATATAGATATATATATATATACATATGCATATATATATGTATATATACATATATGTACACACACAC
>NW_026323811.1:0-412 GCF_001194135.2 Octopus bimaculoides
AAATCGACCCCAAGACTTATCCTTTGTCAGCCTAGTACTTATTCTATCGGTCTCTTTTGTCGAACTGCTAAGTTATGGAGATGTAAACACACCGACATTGGTTGTCAAGCGATGGTTTGGGCAAACACACATACACACATATATATATATATATATATATATATATATATATATATATATATATATATATATATATATATATGTATATATATATGTATATGACAGGCTTCTTTCAGTTTCCATCTACCAAGTCCACTCACAAAGCTTTGGCTGGCCTGACGTTATAGCAGAAGATACTTGTCTAAGGTGCCATGCAGTGGGACTGAGGCCGGGACCATGTGATTGGTAAGCGAGCTACTTACCACACAACCACTCCTGCACCTATATATACATTATATATACACACACACAC
>NW_026323812.1:0-510 GCF_001194135.2 Octopus bimaculoides
TTCATTAAGATAGAAGAAATACACATAATTATATATATATATATATTTATTTTTAAATACTTAGGGAATAATAATTATACCTAATACATAAATCCACCAGTGCATCATCAGGCTATTTCTCTTTTTGTTATTATTATTAACGGATCCAGCTTAATCCTACAAATTCTAAGATATCTTCATTAAACATACGAATAAAAATAAAAATATATATATATATAACTTCCTAATATATGTCAGCATAATGCAAGTGGTGTCATTTATTTACAATCTTCCACGAAAACATGTCTCATCATAGTAAATGCCACCTTACTAGGAAACGGGTGAGAGTTAGCAACAGGAAAGGTATCAACTTGTGGAAAATCTACCTCAAGAAATTCCTTCTGACCCATCTCAGTTTGAAAAAGGGGATGTTAAAACAATTATGATGGTTATTTACATTATTTACATTTGACGGATATTCGTCCTCATCCTGTTTGTTGTTAACACAACGTTTCGGCTGATATACCCTCC
>NW_026323813.1:0-324 GCF_001194135.2 Octopus bimaculoides
CTTCAGGTAGATGGCCCTGCTTGATCTGTAGAAAAGGTGTAGGTAGAAACCCTATAAGATGTACACAGTGCAAGCTATGGGCACATAAGAGATGCAGCCATATCAAAGGAAGGCTAAATAGCGAGATAGTTTTTGTATGTGGCAGATATTCAGGAGCAATAAACACTGGAAATATGCAGAGAACAACTTCTGCCACATTCCAGAGAGAAAAACTAGAAGTAGTTGATAGCTTCCGTTACCGAGGTGACCAAGTCAGTAGCGGGGGACGGTGCGTTGAAAGCGTAGCTGCTAGAATAAGAATAGCCTGGGCAAAGTTCAGAGAGC
>NW_026323814.1:0-549 GCF_001194135.2 Octopus bimaculoides
GATCTTTTGGTCATTTTCGCTCGCAGCTCCGAATTCATGACAGCATTTTCGAGCAATGCCACTCAACGGTACCTCTCAAATGTCTATTCAAACGCCCTGTCAAATTTCTCTCTCCTGATACGCACCACCAGCTACCATCCCGCTTCTAATGGGATGGTTGAGCGTTTTCATAGGCAATTTAAGGCTGCCTTACACGCCTCGCCCAACCCGCAGTCTTGGGTTGAATTTCTTCAAGGTCGATGCTAATGGTCGTACAGAGATTGTGTCTGTCGACCGTCTAAAAAAGCGTACCTTGACAAACCCTCAACTTTCATGTACGACGTGCCCGTTTTTCAAACACCACACACCACTGTCAACATCATTACCACCACACACATACAGAACACAGCTACAGCCAGTTTCCAGCGACAACATCAACAACCACTACGAACTACAAGCATCGCCCCCGACGTCGCCAGCAGCAATACGACTCTACATACTACCAGCATCGCCAACACGTCTTCTACACGTACACAAGCAACCAACATCAACAAGCGCGGTTTTATCTCG
>NW_026323815.1:0-280 GCF_001194135.2 Octopus bimaculoides
ATATATATATATATATATATTTACATACATATATGTATATATATATATTCACATACATATGTATATATATATATTCACATACATATATGTATATATATATATATATATATATATATATATATATATATATATATATATATATATATATATATATATATATGTATGTAAATATATATATATATATACATATATGTATGTAAATACATATATATATATACATATATGTATGTAAATATATATATATACATATATGTATGTAAATATATATATATATATATAT
>NW_026323816.1:0-380 GCF_001194135.2 Octopus bimaculoides
TTCTCCCTCTCATCATCATCGTCGTCTTCGTCATCAACATCATCATCATCCTCATCATCTTCATCATCTTCACCATCATCATCATCATCAGCATCCTCCTCCTCCACTCCTCCTCCTCCACTCCTTCTCCTCCACTCTTCCACCGCTTCCTCCTCCTCCTCTTCCCCATCCTCCTCCTCCTCCTCCCCCCCTCATCATCGTCTTCATCATCATCATCATCATCAGCATCCTTCACCTCCTCCTCCTCCTCATCATTATCATCATCAACATCATCCTCATCATTACCACACTGCTGCTACCACAACCACACACGTCCCCCCACCACCACCACCACCATTCCTGCATTAACAATAATTCCATCTCCTTCAACAAATATCATT
>NW_026323817.1:0-316 GCF_001194135.2 Octopus bimaculoides
TTTGTGGGCTTTCCTGGCATATACTGTCGGAAGCGTACCCTTCCTTTATATCCCACCATGCCCTCATCGACGGATAAGTATCTCTCAAGCTTGTAAAATGTTTTATATGCATTTTGAATGTAGTCGATGAGGGGTCTTATTTTAAATAAGGGATCAAAGCTTGGTTCTCCATGTACTGGGGTACTGCTAGTGTCTCTCACATGTAAATATTGATTCAGCTTCACGAATCGTACTCTCATCATAATACTGGAAACATACTGATCACTAAAAGGTTCCTGATCGCTCCAGTAATTTGTTATTCTGGGTAACTCTCTAA
>NW_026323818.1:0-278 GCF_001194135.2 Octopus bimaculoides
GAAAAATTATGTGTATGAACGCTGTGAGGCACGAACTTGAAAGTGGAGACATATATATATATATATATTCATGCTCTTTTATTCTTATGGCTATTTCAGTCATTTGACTGCGGACAAGCTGGAGCACCACCTTAAAAGATTTTAGTTGCAGAAATCGATCCCAGGACTTATTCCTTGTAGGCCCAGTACTATCGGTTTCTTTTGCCGAACCGCTAAGTCATGGGGACATGTTGCTGGCACTCCGTCGCTTACGACGTCGAGGTTTCCAGTTGATCCGA
>NW_026323819.1:0-319 GCF_001194135.2 Octopus bimaculoides
ATATATATATATATATACATTTTTAGAAGTGTAGTTATTAGAAACTTGTGAACTTCAAGGTCTAAGATGAATGATTAACTGTTTCGTTCATTAATCGAGTAATTCATTAATTAATTGACAAATTATGACGTACAGGATCCAATATATAGCGTTTTAGCCATTTGAAACGATCGTAACATGGAATAAAATTGTGTAGCATTATAATATTCACATGCATATGCCGTTATACAAAGACTCACATATGTACAAAAACGTATACGCATTTAGACACTTCCATGAATCCATGCAAAATAGCAACGATATAAATACGACTACAATA
>NW_026323820.1:0-462 GCF_001194135.2 Octopus bimaculoides
GTGTGTACGTATATGTATATGCACATGTATGTAGGCAAATGGATATGAATATAAACAGACAGACATACAGACGGATAGGTACATAGATAATATGAACAGACAAGCACACATACACACATACATACGCAAATGAAGACGAAAACACATGACTGTATGCACACACACTTCACTTCACGCAAGGACACATATAGACAGGCATCCACACATATGGAGATACATACAGACACAGTACATAGTCGCAAAAACCTATACACACACACGCACACAGACGCAGACACATTCAGAATGCACACACAAGAAGACAGAGGTACACACACACACATGCAAACACATACATACACATAAAAACACACAAACACGAACACACAAGCACACAAGCACAAACACATGAATATACAGAATACATGCATAGAAACGTACGCACATACATATATACATGCGCGCGCGCACACACACATACAC
>NW_026323821.1:0-533 GCF_001194135.2 Octopus bimaculoides
TATATATATATGGACACACACACATTCATGTACTTTCACCGTCTTAGAAAAATCATTATAACGTGAGTTAGACTCACCAACCTAAACACAGTAACGCAAGCACACACATTCACATTTACACACACACACACATCCACAAAATTGAAAAAAAAGATCAGATAGAACATCTCAGATATTAACAGTATATACACATTGAGAAGGCATAAATATTACACTGAGCCAGATAGCGATCAGACTTAACACACATCTCACAATAAACAAATACATACAAAGATAGATTTTTGGGGGAAAAAAGAGTGTATATAAGAATTCAAGATAGCATGAAAATATTAATTAAAGAAAACCATTTATGTTTTAACGTTCGTCGCTTCTCACCTACATACACATACATACACTCTCTCCCACCTCTCTCTCGCTCAATAGTTGAATATATATACATACATATATATATATATATGTATGTATGTATATGTATATGTATATGTTGCGCTGGTATGGACATGTGGTGAGAATGGAGGAGGATAGCTGCGTGA
>NW_026323822.1:0-202 GCF_001194135.2 Octopus bimaculoides
CCCCCCCCCCCTCACACCACCATCGGGGAGACTGAACTAAAGAGAATCAACCAGTGCATCTACCTTGAGTGAGCCATCTTGTCAAATGCCAAAATTAACAAGGAAGTTGACAACAAACTGGCCAAGGTGAACAGTGCATTCGGAAGACTGTACTAAAGAGCCCGGAAAAATAACCATCAAAAGAAAGGGACCCAAATCAGTG
>NW_026323823.1:0-247 GCF_001194135.2 Octopus bimaculoides
ACTGGCAATATGACCATTCCCAAGTACAACAACATATATATATATATATAAATATATAAATGTTGCCTGGGTGTTATGACCTAGAGCCACATTGTATTATTTGTTCCTTTCTTATGGGCAAAATTGGCATGACTGATATATAGTTAACTGGATTACTGGTGTGATGGAAGTTATTATTTGTTTAAAAGTGAAGTGAAGGAAGGTACAATTTGCATGGGTTTGCATGAAAGTGCTTTCTGTTCTTAAG
>NW_026323824.1:0-342 GCF_001194135.2 Octopus bimaculoides
GAGACTTCCATTTGCTTGACCTCCTGAGAGCAGATCTTATATCTTCTACTATGACCCCCTCCCGCTTTTGCTCCTCTAAGGAGTCTAAGTCTGTAGATATTCTATCAATCCAAAGGGCCTTTTCATTGTGTGTTTTATGTTCTGCCCAGATTTTATTCCAAAATTCCTGCACTTCTTCTTTTGATGGGACAGACTTTATTGTTACTGGTGTTTTCCCTATCTTCCTGTAGAAATTTTTGGCGTTATTTTTTAACATGTTATTATCTCTGAAGAATCTAACACGCTTTTGACACTTGCTATACGGGCAGCTTTAGCACATACCTTTTGCTTGATGGTTTCTAT
>NW_026323825.1:0-563 GCF_001194135.2 Octopus bimaculoides
TATATATATATATATATATATCCAAACAACACACATACATACACAAACGCACACACACACACATATATAAGTACATAGACGCATGCCCATGTGCATGTGAGCGTGCGTAAATACATGTAAATGAATATATACATGTTTTGCTCAAGGACTGATAACATTATACTGTGCTTAATTAGAATCCATCTATAAATATTATCAATAAGATTCGGGTGTTTGCTCTGGGCCCAAAAGACCAGCATATCAACCTGAAATATCGAGTATGTCATGATTAAAATATTGACAAATGTCCAGGCACGTATGAAACTTGACGAATAAGAGACGAAAAATGAAATATAAATAGAACGAAGCATATTTAGATATCAGACGTCAGACTTGTTTGTTTATTTTGCGAGGTGACATGCAGTAACTTGAATTCAGCATTTTACTCCGTCCCCCTTTGAGGAGAAATATAAAATTCCTGCCAAATTTTAGAAAAGCAAAAACAAAATATAATAACTGGGATAATACAACATGTACGCAGATAAAATTTTATTTAAAAGAATTCGAATTAATTAGGCGCAGAC
>NW_026323826.1:3465-4643 GCF_001194135.2 Octopus bimaculoides
ATGCTTGGAGGGATCGATGCATATATGTATTTTCTTATGTTAGTGAACGAAACGTGCCTGTTCTGCATATATTAGCATATATTAATCTGTAGCTGAAAGGCAGAGAACGCGAGTGAGGTGTCGTTTGTCATGTTGTCGTTCATTCTACTGATCATGTCAAAGATGTGTCTCCCAGCCATTGTTCTACTAATATTTAGGAAGGCTCTTGTTGCACCGAGAAGCTACAATATAGACGGGCAGTGTCTTGGTGGGTAGGAATCCTAATATTCGTCGGAGAGGCCGGAAGTTCGATTTCACCCTCTGTCACGTCAAAACTGAGTTTTGTGAGGGGTTACCTACCATATTTAGCAATATTGTCGTTGTTGTTGATGATGTTTAAGTTTACCCCCAATAAAGGACAGTTAAGATCAAAATAGCCAGTAAATACCCCTCGAATCATCCAGTCGTACTCTGCTGTCTTATATAATGAAAGCTAACACTAACCACAAGATAATGTAGACGGAGGTGCTCTTAAAATAGGCAGGATGGTCATGAATGGAATGCATTTGATCATTACTCATTATCAACAGCAGCAAAAGACGCAGGCGTAGCTGTGGACTAAGAAGCTGGCTTCCCACCACATGGTTCTGGGTTCATTCCCACTGCGCGGCACCTTGGGTAAGTGTCTTCTATTATAGCTTCCAGCCAACCAAACATTTGTTAATGGATTTGGTAGACGGAAACTAAAAGAAGCCCGTTCGCATTTATTTATGTATATCTATGTGAGTGCGTCTGTGTTTGTCGTCGACCACCGCTTGACAAAAGGTATTGGCTTCTTTACGTCACTGTAACCTTAGCAGTTCGACAAAAGTAAGCGATAGAATAAATGAAAAGCTTGTAAAAAAAATATTAATAAAAATTCATTCGACTAAAGATTCTTCAAGGCGGTGCACCAGCATGGCCGCAGTTTAATGAAGGAAACAAGTAAAAAGTAAAAGAGAAAATCAAAGACAATACTGCTAAATCTGTTAACTTCTCACAAAACTCAGTTTGACGCGACAGAAGGTGGGATCGAACCTCTGGCCTCTCCGACGAATTTCGGGATTCCTACCCACCAAGACACTGCCCGTCTTCATTGTAGCTTCTCGTTGCAACAAGAGCCTTCCTAAATATTAGTAGAACAATGGCTGGGAGACACA
>NW_026323827.1:0-277 GCF_001194135.2 Octopus bimaculoides
ATATATATATATACATACAGTTTACAACAACATCAACAGCAATATCAAAATTAAATCAAATGGAAATGCTAGTTGTGACCCCTGTGCCGGTAGCACATAAAAAGCACCATCTGAACATGTTGCATGTGTACGGAGGGGGCGAATATCAAGGGTAGTTTTGGTGAACACTGCTAAATTTGATAATCCTAATTTAGCAGAATTATGGTTCAAGACATACCACCTCTAACAATATTTTACCTTATATTGACATATCAGGATATATATTGCTCAATGTGTC
>NW_026323828.1:0-475 GCF_001194135.2 Octopus bimaculoides
GGGGTAAATCAAGCATGAGAGAAAAAAAGAAGAAAAAAAAAAGAAAAAAAAAGGAAATGGAAGGGCAATACCCAAAGGAGTAGTAAGAATTTGGAAAAAGTTTGAGGTAAGGGAAATAAGGTCAAGGTATTAAAGAGATATATCTATTCTACAGTATAAATAGAATAATACAATGAAGCACTGAACTACTAAGTTCAAAACTATAGGGAACAATATTAATTAGACCAAGATAAACATATCCAGTTAAAATAAGATATAAATTAATCTGGGGTGGAATTATTTATGGAAAAAATCATGACAGAATATAATCTAACTGATAGAACTGAACCTGTTGTACCCTGTGAACCAAAAATCAATCTAAAAAAACCATAAGAAAAATTTTCACGTAAATCCTACTGTTAGACTCATTTGCCCAACTAGATCCAATATTGGTAGATTAAGTAAGCTTATTTTAGATAATATTATACCGTTCATT
>NW_026323829.1:0-467 GCF_001194135.2 Octopus bimaculoides
GACGACGATGATGATGATGATGATGATGATGATGATGATGATGGTGACGATAGACAACAACAAAACCAACAACGTTGACGACGGCGACGATGAAAAGATCTAACAATTTCTGGATGGTAAAGTATGGGTGTGAAAATGAAGAGAGACCAGATATGAGAAGGAAAACGGGAAAGAGAGAGAAATAAATAAATAAATAAATAAATAAATTTAGAAAGAAAAAAAGAAAAGGAAGAAGGATTTGGAGGTGAGAATTGAAGAAAAGGCAAAGAAACGGTAACATCAAAAGAGAAAATAGCAAGATTGGTGAAAAATAAAGAAAAAAAAATGGAAGAAAATTAGTTGTAAAATATCCAAAAAAAACAAATATATATACGAAGAAAATAAATAAATGAAATTAACGAAGGAACGAACGAGAATGAAAAAGTCAATGGAAATAATTAAACAAAAAAATGAAAAGGAAGAAAGGA
>NW_026323830.1:0-415 GCF_001194135.2 Octopus bimaculoides
ATATCAGCCGAAACGTTGTGTTAACAACAAACAAGATGAGAACAAATATCGGTCGAATGTAAATGATGTAAATAATGTAAATAATGTACATAATTCCTCATCTCTTAAATATAGAACTGAATTCAAAATAAATATAGATTTCAACAAGTAAAAAACTTGTTGAAGATGGTTAGGAAGCAAGCTTCTTACCACACAGGAACGTTATTAAAATAAAAAAGAAAAGGTCTCACTAAAATTGAAACTCTTACAAAGTACGGGGCCCTAATCAGTAACTTGTACAGCTTACGCCCACATCCGGCACTGTGAAGATCTATGACCAAAGGCTTCTCAGCAGTAACCAGCCAAAATATTTGGATAACAGCAATTTCATTGTTCTATGTATCTTTATTTAAGAAGGAAAGGTGAGATTTGAAGA
>NW_026323831.1:0-228 GCF_001194135.2 Octopus bimaculoides
TATATATATATATATATACATATACACATACACCTATACCTACACGCACATAAGGAACATATATACATACACGTACATATGAAACGATGGCAAGCTAATTTACTGTCTGAATGTTTAATGTAAAATGTAAGATTTAATTATCGAGGGGTTTATCTTTCTGATTAGTTGTTGTGTAAAATCGGTTAGATAAGTGAATAATAAAGAATAATATTTAGAATTATAAGTGCT
>NW_026323832.1:0-291 GCF_001194135.2 Octopus bimaculoides
GTTATAATTTAGAACAAACAGTAAGTTGCCATTATAGTACTCGGAGTCTCGAATGTCGGAGTGAAGAGCTACGATGCATTCTCTGCGGCTATTAATGGCAATAAACGCTATGAAAAACCGTTGAATAAAAGAGAAGTTACTTTAATAGGTAGAAAAAGAAAAAAGAAAAAGATAAAAATATACACGCAACCATTTTCTCACAATACATAGACATAAACATCCTGCGTTCATAATGTCTACATACGTACACACTCACCCAAACATATCACTTATTATTATTATTATTATTAT
>NW_026323833.1:0-253 GCF_001194135.2 Octopus bimaculoides
GGTCTAGAGACAAACACTTTCCTCTCTGGTGAATCTCTCATCAACTTCTTAAAAATATCACTTGAAGAGGAAGGTGAGAGTAGAAAGGGAAGTTTTGTCTAGTGAATGTTTCAAAAGAAGATGAGTGAATGTAGCAAGGATGGCACGTGTGAATGACAGAGCCACCTTGAGCATAATCCTGTGAACCAGAAAAAGAAAGGAAGAAAGAGAGTCACTTACTGTAATGTGTTTTTGCATGACATTATTGCCCGAG
>NW_026323834.1:0-280 GCF_001194135.2 Octopus bimaculoides
CATGTATATATAGATGCATATCTGGGTACATGACGTTGCAAAAAAACATGAAAAAAATGATAAAGAGGGCACAGAAAGCACACAGGCCACATAGAGAACATTTCTTTCATCAGCTGCCACCATTGTAACACTGGTGTTTCGATGAGTTAGGGCGCTCACGTGGTCGCACCAGCTAATCCTGTCTCCACTCATCAAACTTCTCCTTGTCTCCGTATTCTTTCTGTTGAAGCGCGTAGCTCGAAACGTTGAAGACTTTCCGTATTCCCGAGCGTCATACTAA
>NW_026323835.1:0-729 GCF_001194135.2 Octopus bimaculoides
TGGTCCGGGATTTTTTGAAGAAATTTGTCCAGTGAACATTTGAATTTTATAAGGATCCGTTTCCGTTTTGACGTATTTTGGTATGGCATTAAAAAGAGACATAGACTGGTTGAGGTAAAGTAATTGTGACGTAATGTTGCTATGTGTGCCGAGTTCGATTTTTGCAGTGGGCGGATAACACGGGGTCCAAGTCTTGGATGGATTTTAAAATTGATGCCAACATAATTTGTGCAATATTGATGGAATATTTTCCACATAACATAAACGATGTAGCGCTCCCGGCGGCGTTGGAGGGAGTAGAGATTGGGTCTTTTTAGTTGACCCCAATAATCAATGCCTCTCATGCCGTCTATCTTTCTTGCTATGGACCTCTGGAGTGCTTCTACTGTCATAATGAGTTGTTTCCTATGGCGGCGGGGGGGGGGGGCGACCACAGTGGGCAAAACAAAATATTTTTGTTTACTTTATATCTATCTATTCATATATATGTATAAGATATAAATGACAGTTATAACACATAAGATAGATAGATAGATAGATAGATAGATAGATAGATAGATAGATAGATAGATAGATAGATAGATAAATAAATAGATAGATAGATAGATAGATAGATAGATAGATAGATAGACAGATAGATTTTTTGACGTAATATACAAGAATGTAGATACATATATAGATTTATACACTACATTTATGCATATATATATATATATATATATATATATA
>NW_026323836.1:0-515 GCF_001194135.2 Octopus bimaculoides
GGCGTTGACTCTGTACCCTCTGCATCCACGTTAACTGTTGTACCATTTTAATAAGCAACACGGATTTCAAAGATGATTGCAGTATAAACCTTCCACTATATATATATTTATATGACTATACATATATATGCACACACATATATTTATATATATATATGTGTGTGTGTGTGTGTGTGTGTGTGTGTGTGTGTGTGTGTGTGTGTGTATATTTGTATACGTATCGATATATAAATATATATATGCATATATGTATGTGTATTGATAATTATAAATATAAATATATGTTTATACATATTTAAATATATGTATATATATAAATGTATATACTTTTGCGTTGATGAATATGTGTATATCTATATATGCGTATATATATATATATATACATATGTATGTGTTTGTGTGTGTGAGTGTATGTTTGTGTGTATACAGTATATATTTATAAACGTATATTTTCTAAATCTATGTGTTCATTTGTATAAATATATATAAATGTCCACATACATATACACACACAC
>NW_026323837.1:0-320 GCF_001194135.2 Octopus bimaculoides
TCGGCTAGTGAGTTCAGGCATCCCACCCCAAAGAAATCTATTCCATGTGCATCACAAATAGTCCCGTATGGAAAAAAGTCCCGTGTGGAGGGATTGCGGTTTAACCATCTAACTTAGAGGTATCAAATATAAAATATACAAGAATAAGGGCAGGGAATCGTCAATTAATAATAGAATTAATAATTAACAATTTTGCAAAGTAGTTCAGTATGAAAAAACCTTTATCGGTAAAAACCATTTATCATCATAAATATACAGGGATTAGCATCAAGTTGCTTCTTCAACATACTGAAAATTTAGAAATAGCAGTCAAAGAACTA
>NW_026323838.1:0-251 GCF_001194135.2 Octopus bimaculoides
AAGCAAGCTACTTACCACACAGCCACTCCTACGCCTATGTGTATATATATGTATGTATATATATGTATATACGCATATATATATATGTGTATACGTATATATATATGTATACGTATGTATATATATATGTGTATATGTATATGTCTATATATGTATATATACGTGTGTGTATATATGTATATATGTATGTGTATGCATACTTACATGTAATAGACCAAAGTGTACGTACGCCGCTATATATATATATATAT
>NW_026323839.1:0-347 GCF_001194135.2 Octopus bimaculoides
CACACACATATTATATGCATATGTATAAGTGTATGTTTGTGCATGTGTGTAATTTGTCTCTGTTCATATTTACATTTGTTTTTGCTTCATAACTTAGTGGTTAAAAAAAATAAAGGTTGCTTACACAAGTACCAGACTGTAACAAAATAATTACTGGTATCAATATTATTGACCAGCTATTTAAGGCAGTACCCCAGAAAGGCCACATTCAAGTGACTTATGCCAATAAAGTAATAAAAGAAAAATATATATACATATTTATCTGTCTGTTTAGTTATCTTTTATTTTGCATAGCAGCCTACCAGTCTATCTATCTATCTATCTATCTATCTATCTATCTATCTATC
>NW_026323840.1:0-305 GCF_001194135.2 Octopus bimaculoides
TTGCGATGAAAAGTGGATTCTGTACAATAATAAAAAATGTTCTTCGCAGTAGTTGGACCAAAATGAATCACCGAAAACCTTCCCTAAACCCGAGCTCTTCAAAAAGAAGGTTATGGTGACTGTTTGGTGGTGTACTGCTGAACTCATCCTCTATAACTTCTTAAAATCCGGAAGAACCATTATTTCTGTTGTGTCGACGCCCCCAGACGATGAAGTAGGCTAGCCCAATACGTAGTTGGGTAGAGGTCATCCGAACGTGCGATATAACAGTGGCGACGAGGTTTCGAATAGTACCGAAATGGAAG
>NW_026323841.1:0-295 GCF_001194135.2 Octopus bimaculoides
TTATCTGCCTCCCCTCTGGCTAAATAAACCTGTTGCCTAGCTTCCCTTCTACCAGTCTGATACAATTCCCTGCTACCACTGTTCTTCCAATCCTTCCAGGCCTGTTTCTTTTCCCTAATTGCCCTGTTGACAATATTGTACGACAATATATACACACACACACACATATATATATGTATACATACACACAAACACACACACACATATATATATATATACATACATATATATATACACACAAATATATATATACATAAATACATATATATATATATACACACACATATATATATAT
>NW_026323842.1:0-277 GCF_001194135.2 Octopus bimaculoides
ACTGCGTGGCACACTTGGGAGATTGACTTCTAAAATAACCCCGGGCCAACAAATGCATTCTGCGTGGATTTGACAGACGGAAACTGAAAGAAGAACATCAAATACATGCACACATACATACGTACGTACGTACGTACATACATACATACATACATACATACATACATATATACATACATACATAAACACACTCATACATACATTTATAAGGCTGAGTTGACCCAAAGCTTGCGAGTGGAAATGAGTAGACAAAAACTGTACAGAATCCTTCGCATTT
>NW_026323843.1:0-261 GCF_001194135.2 Octopus bimaculoides
ATATATAAATCATCATCATCATTGCCATCATCATCATCATCGTCTTTGTCATCGTCGTTGTCATTGTTGTTGGCGCCGTCATCGTTGTCGTTGTCGTCGTTGTCATTGCCGTCGTTGTTGTTGTCGACATCGTCTCCATCGTCATCATCAGAATCATTATCCCCATCATCATCATCATCATCATCATCATCTTCTTCATCATCCCCATCATCATCACCTTCACCACCATCATCATCATCATCATCATCATCATCATCATCA
>NW_026323844.1:0-412 GCF_001194135.2 Octopus bimaculoides
CATCCTATATAAATATAATTCTCTGTTCTAGTACTAATGATGCATCTGTATGCATCATTAGTACTAATAATATTAGGGATAAAATCCAAAATTACAGGTAAAAACTCAATTAAAATCAATTTATTAAAAATTAAAATTAAATTAAGTTTCACAGAGTAAAATATAAATATATATATATATATATGCCAGTAATATCAGTGCGCCTGGCAAACCGTGATGTTTAAGCTGCATGCAAATTGGTTAAAACCTTATTCAAAAAAATTCAGCTTGTCAGAGCCTTCTCAAAGGTATAAAAAGGAAGAAGTCAGTCATTTAACTACAGTTGTCAAGCACTCAACTCAGCTGCCAGTTAATAAATTTTCAAATCTGATGATTACTACGAATGTATGAAAGCATTAATTGAACTTTATGA
>NW_026323845.1:0-251 GCF_001194135.2 Octopus bimaculoides
TGAGTGATGTGCGTATGTATCTATGTACGTATATGTCTATATGTATATGGATATTCACACACAAACACACCACACACACACACACATGTATATATATATATGTTGTAGTAGGCATGTATCAGTATATTTGTGTGTATATATGTATATTTATCTATACATGTATAAAAGTACATACATACATTCATACATATGTACATACTGACATATACAAGCACACACACACACACACACACACACACACACACACACAC
>NW_026323846.1:0-309 GCF_001194135.2 Octopus bimaculoides
GATTAAAAATGTAGAAAGATAAATCATAAACGTATAATACAACCAGACGACAAAAAAAAATGTGAGATACAAAATAGAAAATATGAAAGAACAAAATTAAACATTGAATAATGAAAGAAATAAATGAGAGAGAAATAAAGAAATATCACTAAAGAAAAGGAAACTTGGGAAAGAAAATCCAACACATGAGTATTAAATGAGATAAAGTAAAAGAACGAATGCTAAAATGAATGGGGAATTGAGAGAGGAGAGAAGAATGAAAAAAATAGAGGAAGCAAGACAAGAAGAACGGAAGAAAAGTGGAATTGA
>NW_026323847.1:0-701 GCF_001194135.2 Octopus bimaculoides
TATTCGCTTATGTCGATGATATACTCATCGCTAGTGATACGGAAGAGAATATAATCGTGTGAGTTTGAGTAATGTGAAAATGGTTGTGAATTCGGTGAACACTTTGATAACTATAATGTTTCATTAACCATCTAGCCTATATTAGGCCACTAGACTTCAAAATAAATAGTGGTTTGTACAAAAATGAAACCTATCTATAAGTGTTAAAAAACGACTGCAGATCATGAAATTAGCATCTTCGTCTTTTGTTGGTTTTCATGATTATCTGCAAAATTTTTTGAGTTTCAGTTAAGTGAAAATGGTTGTGATTTCGGTGAACTCTTTGATAAATATAATGTTTTCTTTAACAATCTAGGCTATACTAACCCACTAGACTTCAAAATGGAAACTGGTTTTTGATAAAATGAAAATTATCTAAAAGTGAAAAAACGACTGGAAAATACGATATTCGCTTTTGCAAGTTTTGTTGGTTTTTCATGGATATTTGCAAAATTATGTGAGTTTGAGTTAAATGATAATGGTTGTGACTGCGGTGAACTCTTTGATAGATATAATGTTTTCATTAACCATCTAGCCTATACTAACCCAATAGACTTCAAAAGGAATAGTGGTTTTTGCAAAAATGAAAACTATCTACAAGTGTCAAAAATAACTGGAAATCATGAAATTAGCATCGACTTTTGTTGGTTTTCATGAATATT
>NW_026323848.1:0-213 GCF_001194135.2 Octopus bimaculoides
AATTCAAAAACCTCTCTCTATATATATATATATTTCTTTCTATTTAACTGTCTATGCACACACACACACAAATACACAAACACACACACAAACACACACACACACAAACACAAACACACACACACAAATACACATACATAGGCGCAGTAGTGGCTGTGTGGTATACTTCACCCCTTTTATGTCTGTCTGTCCTTGTTCGTCCCCTCTTTGTAA
>NW_026323849.1:0-480 GCF_001194135.2 Octopus bimaculoides
TTATTTCTCTCTCTCTCTTTCCCATTACAGGAGTTTCATATTGGAAAGTATTGGTGCATTCCAGAAGTCTTCTTTGAACAGTGGAACATTCTGAGTCAGTGTTTTAGAAGAAAGCTTTGAGCAGTGACCATCCACTTGTCATATGGAACAATTGATCTAGAAAACATAATAATAACAATAATAATAATAAATGATGATGGTGATGATGATGATGATGATGATGAATAACCCCACTTGACAGTGACTTTGTGAAATAATCTGATAAAAAAAAAAACTCAGTATTTATCATACAATCAACAGTAGGAGGATACATGCAGTTTATGCAGGAGAATACATGCAAACACTGGAATACACACACACATGCATGTAAATATGCATTTATCGAAACGGTAGGGATCGTTCCAATCCAGGCCATCACCTAGCACTTCATGCAAACTTCATGCAGTTCTATGATTGACAGCTCAAACAGATGCACACACC
>NW_026323850.1:0-244 GCF_001194135.2 Octopus bimaculoides
AGACAGATATGGTCATTCGAGAAGCCATTATTATCCTGAAGACTGGAAGACATCGACAATGAGCAGATCACTTCAGAAGTCCACAAAGGTAAGCCTTACTTTGATTGACTATTAGATGGCACCATGTTTATATGAAAGGTACTTTCCTGTTTGGAAATTTAAGAATGTTGTTTACTATCCAAATGCTTTTGGTTTACATTATCTCTGAAGAATTTACCAGTACAGTGCAGAGTTGACAAATGCC
>NW_026323851.1:0-1441 GCF_001194135.2 Octopus bimaculoides
AAAAAAAAAAATATTGAAGAAAAGAACAATAATTGTTCTCGTATAACATAATTCATATATTATTGTTAATAATAAGGCGAGGATGTCAGAGACGACTGCATTTTAGCTGAATATTTTCCCCCCGTTTAATTAATGCGACACTTCGTTATTTAATAATATCCCCTTATATGCGAAGTTCAAGCCTAGGGTTGATACAATAAATCACAGCAATCCGCCGGAGTTGTTTTAAATAGAAGATACATCTCAACAGCATTCATGATAGTGTATGTCACATATACATTATTGCTTTTATTACATGATGGGTGGGGGTGCATACAGTAGCATACATAGTAAACTCTCATTACAGCAAATCTAAGGCAGTGGTTCAAATCAACGTTGCAGCCACTCAACTTTATTTATTTATTATTTTTCTTTTTTTTTTCTACTAATGCTGACGAAAGAATTATGGCTATCCTCAGTTCCTAGAATCTTCCTTCTTCACCAATTTAAAAAGCGTTAATAGTGCTAATAGTATGTACTTAGGAAGCGATGTACTCGTATTACGGACAGACCATCACTTGAGGCCGACGTCATCGATCACGTGACCTGTTACCTATCTTCCATTTCTATTTCTGTCCCTTCTTCTACCATACATACAATGAGGGTTACCAGCATCCGCTTAGAAACCAGCGCGAAACGCGATATCGATTTAGTTACATAGTTATCTACAAACACACATTTACACATACACGAACACACACACACACACACACACACACACACACACACACACACACACACACACACACACACACACACACACACACACAGATGAACACGCGCATTAATAAATATTTATATGTTCGTCGCTTGTATATATTATTCGAGGTTCCGAATGAATTATATATTTTGCCTATTGATCAACCCATCTCTTCTCTCTCCCCTTAACTTTCTCTCTCTCTCTCACTCTCTCTCTTTCCCTCTATATATATATATATATTATTATTATTATTATTATTATTATTATTATTATTTTATGTTTCAGTCATTTGACTGCGGCCATGCTGGAGCACCACCTTCAGTCGAACGAATTGACCCCAGGACTTACCCTTTGTAAGCTTAGTACTTATTCTATCGGTCCCTGTTGCCGAACCGCTAGGTTACAGGGACGTGAACACACCAACATCGGTTATCAAGCGATGGTGGGGAGACACAAACACACAAACATACACACATACATATATATATATATATGTGTGTATATATGCGTACATGCATATATAGAAATACACTCACTCACACACACACACACACACACAGATGGATAAATAGATAGGTAAAAATATAAACTGAGATATACACATATATATATTTATACATAATATAGATACATATATACACATATATATATTTATGTATATATCTATATATGTATATATATGTATATATATATATATATATA
>NW_026323852.1:0-204 GCF_001194135.2 Octopus bimaculoides
AAGAGTGCCATTTGCTATCTCGTGAACAATATTTCGACATCTTGCGTGTCGAAACGGCTGTACTTGGGTACAGAGCAATTTGGAAGAGGCTTAACAGCAGTAGAAAAATGTATACAGGTGGAAAGGAAGAATCTGGCAGAGTATTTAGAAAGCACAAGAGATAAGTACATACATACATATATATACATACATATCTACATATAT
>NW_026323853.1:0-387 GCF_001194135.2 Octopus bimaculoides
TTAAACAGCTGGAATAAGGAAAAGCATTTAGCTTTAAAAAGATTATTTTAAAATGGGGAAACAAAATGAGATTACTTATTAGGTAAAGTTGAGGGTGAGTATTGCTTCAGCAAATAAAAAATTGTCTTGAGAGGTTTGTTGCTGTACAAGGAAGAGAATTTCAACAATGATACAGGTAATAGCTAAATGGAGAGATAATTCCTTTTTGTTAGAGAATAATTATCCACAGATATTACAATGCTGTGACTTTTCTCCTGTCTGAGTACATTTGTGAGAATGTAAAATGTTTGTATGAAAAGATGATATACCACTGATGTCACAGTGATATGGTTTCTCACCCATATGAATGCATATATGTGTAGTTAAATGAAACTTTCAAGTGAATGA
>NW_026323854.1:0-1178 GCF_001194135.2 Octopus bimaculoides
ACCATTATTACCACTACTAATACTATTATTTTTGTTCTTATTTTTATTTTCACATAGTTTTAGGGAGGTAGAGGAAAATTTATGATTGCAAAAAGTGATTACCTCGATAAACTTATTCAAGGTTTTCGGCCCAAAAGACCTAAGAATGGAAAGGGATTCCCTAATGCATAATAAGCACTTGCTAATATTAGCCTTAAGTTGGGGGGTTCTAGATAAGATTGACCATTCAAGATAGTACTTCTTATTCTTCCTCTTGAGGTCATGCAGGTAAGAGGCGAGTGTTGTGGAATTATAATATTTCTCATTAGAAAAAGAGCTCATGTGCACCCTATACCTGGCTTTAAAATTCACAGAACTTCCAATATAAAACTTATTTTGTTTGTCCTCGTCTCTAACTACACATTTATACACTATTTTTGTGGACAAACAAAGTCCGCCGAGAGGACATAAAGAAGGGTCCCTACAATTACATAATTTTTTACGGCCACCCTTAAAGTCATTTCCAACATCATTAACCGCCCTCAGAAATTTATTCTTATCAGCCATTCCATTTATCTCATTCCCAGATTTAGGCATAATCCGAGGGAATGAAGAGCCCGTTCTACTATCGTTGTGTGGTTTACAGTTGGTTTTATTAGAAACAGGGTTTCCCTGAGAAGGACATTCGCATAGCTTTAACTTATTTATTTTATTCCTATTTAAAGAGGCAATAATGGATGCTAAATTTGGCATTCCAGAGTAGGAAAACTTAATTGTAGACCTGTTACAAATAATTTGGTTTTGTGGTTTATGATGTACTTCTTATATGTGGTCATTGGTGGGCTGTGGCTTTTTGAGCCGATGACCTAATGGTCTTATTCTACAATTAAATTTGTACCTTTGTCTCAACTAGTTTGAGCACTTCTTTTACAGCCTTGTATAAATTCTTGGTTTTCTAATACAAAACTATTAATATTGAATAATATATATACATATATATACGATGGGCTTCTTTCAGTTTCCATCTACCAAATCCACTCACAAAGCTTTGGTCAGCCCGAGGCTATAGTAGAAAAAAGTTGCCCAAAGTTCCATGTAGTAGGTCTGAACCCAGAACCATGTGGTTGGGAAGCAGGCATCTTATCACATAGCCACATCTGCTAAAAAGTTAAAACATTATATGGTGTTATTTCATAAAG
>NW_026323855.1:0-249 GCF_001194135.2 Octopus bimaculoides
ACACTGAAGTCTGGAAAAGTTTGGTGTATTCTTAATATGATTAAAAATACATGAAACTTTTCTCTATTTTGACATCTAATTACTCTGCGAATAGAATTCACAAGAAATTCCAAATGCTATGTATATTTCATTCAAAATAAAACATCCATATACATACATTTGGTTTATTTGGGCATGCTGATATGCTGCTCGAGGACACAACCTGGATTATAACCCCTCCTATATACTATGTGTGTGTGTGTGTGTGTG
>NW_026323855.1:327-734 GCF_001194135.2 Octopus bimaculoides
TGTAACGCTGTGCTCATCAGACGTAGCTGTTAATGCTTGTCTTTCTGTTCACTTATAATAAAACAATTTTATGTTAATCTGAAGGGTTACTCTATACTTTTATAGAAGCATTGAGAGGTGGATTGAGTAAATGGAAACTGAGTTGAAGTCCATCAACAGAACTGTTTTTCTTTTTAATGATAGACTTTACCTGTTTAATATGATTACCTGGCACTTCAGGTACCTTTGGTAGAATTCCTCTTGTTATGTACATTGTCATTGGTTTGAAGTGAATAATTTCCTGGATTCTTAGCCAGATATTCAGATTTTTCTGTAAGTTTCTTTCCATTGTTCTTGGTGTTATTAAGAAATTTACAAGACTCTGTTGTTATGTGTAGGTAAGTTCTATTTTTTAACTGACCGTTTTG
>NW_026323857.1:0-319 GCF_001194135.2 Octopus bimaculoides
TATATATATATATATATATGTATACATATATATATACACACACACACCCCTTGTGCGATAGTTGCAAATGTGTATCACTGTCATGCAAGCAGTGTCATTCATTTTCAATATCCTGCAAAAACATATCCAACCGAGGGTAAATATAACTTTGCTTGGAAACAGTTGATGAGAGATGATGAGAGGTTGGGCATCTGAATATAGAAAGTCTGTCTCAGTAAACTTTGACTGAATCATAAAAGCATAGGAAAGTGGAAATTAAAACAATGATTTCACATATATATACACACACACACACACACACACACACATATATATATAT
>NW_026323858.1:0-249 GCF_001194135.2 Octopus bimaculoides
ATAAATGTATATATGCACACACATGCACATCTATACACACACGTTTGTGTGCATATATGTGTTTGTGTGTATCAGCTACATGTTGATATGTCTTATACATGCATGTATATATATACCAGAAGCACTGGAGTGAATAAATGCATTTATGTCTACATATGCATGTATACACACACACACACACACACGTATAGATATGTATGTGTTTGTTGGGATAAATATATGTATATCCACATATATACATATATATAT
>NW_026323859.1:0-355 GCF_001194135.2 Octopus bimaculoides
ATATATATATATATATATATATGTAAACTGTGCTAGTGTCTGTATAGAGAATAGTAGTGTATGTTGTAGTGTAAAATTGTATTGTTGTGCATGTGATTAAACTGTGTAGTATATGTAGTTGTGGATCTGTGTATGGCCGTGTGCATGTATGTGTAAGTATACACATACACATGCATGTGTGTGTGTAGTAGTAGTAGTAGTAGTAGATAGTTCTATTAATCTCTGTTTACAAGTATTTTCTAATCTGCAAAACCCTATTCTGACCCTTGACCTCTCGACCAGTTCTTGTCACTCTTGCAATCTCAGTAACTGCTATGCCATACACTGCCAGTGTCTATGATGTTCTTGACGTTCT
>NW_026323860.1:0-370 GCF_001194135.2 Octopus bimaculoides
TTTAAGCATTTTATCTGATCAAATTCATCCTATGGTTGCGGAATTGTTTCTGGAGGGAAACGCAATCTTTCAGGATGATAACGCACTAATTCAAACAACTAAAGTTGTTACTAAATCGCACGAGGATCATTCTAGTGAAGTTGGACATCTTATCTGGCCACCACAGTTCCCAGATCTCAATATTATTGAATATTTATGGTGCATTAAAAAAACAAACAAGTAAGGAGTCCATATCCTCCACTATCATCACTACAAGAACTGGAGACTGTTTTAGCTGAAGAATGGATAAAAATTCCTTTGGAAAAAAATTCAAACTTTGCATGAGTCCATACCTCGTAGAATTCAAGCTGTAATTACTGTCAAAGGCGGT
>NW_026323861.1:0-358 GCF_001194135.2 Octopus bimaculoides
GTAAATATATATATATGCGTGTTTATGAGTGAATAGTGTGGTATATGTGTTTGTGAGTGTGTGTGTGCCTTTGTGCATACGTCTGTGCTTGTGCATGCGTCTGTGTGTGCGTCTGTGTGTGGGTACGCGTGTGTGTGTGTGCGTGTGTGCCTTTGTGCATACATCTGAGTGTGTGTGTTTGTCAACAGTAAAGACCAGATGGAGCTATTGTGCTAAAATCTGTATCTCTATGATAACTGTTAACACGACTAAATTGAAGTTTGCTTTCCTTTAGCAATCAGGGTGGTATAAACTTTTGGCATCGTTAAGGATTCACATTGTTTGTGCTGTAGTCTACGCATATATGTCTACACATTAT
>NW_026323862.1:0-681 GCF_001194135.2 Octopus bimaculoides
ATATATAGAAACGATTGCAGAGCAATGTGAAATGAAGTATTTTGCTAAAGAACACAATGCACCACTCAGTCGAGGAATTGAAACCATTATCTCGTGATCGTAAGAGCAAAATCCTAACTACTGCCACGTGATCGTGAGCGCTATACCCCAACATGCACAGCCTGAACAGTCACTGTATATTTTGTGTCATACGAGATCAATAAAAGATGTAGCGCACCATCTGTACAAAAGCTGAATTCCCTTCACTGACTGACAACAGTGAAAAATTAAAACAAGAATGTCTCTGTTTGTGTTTATGTTTCTGTGAGTATGAATGTATTTGAGGATGCATGATGTATGTATGCATGAGTGTGCGACCTCGAGTGAGCTCATTATAGGATGGTTTGGAAGTACGTATATGCATTTTAATACCACCATGTACATATTGTCAATAAGACTCAGCAGTTATATAAAGCGAGATAATCAGCCTATGCCCACCCACACAATATTATTGCTTGGCTTGAATATATACAATGCAGAATCCATTAAACTAATAACTATAAAAGGAATTTTAATATTAAAAGTATCAAGACAAAATCATATCCTTATACATATATCAATCTACGAATAAGCATAATATGTATGCATATGAATTTATGAATAAGTGGGATACGATATTTCTGTATTCAAGCATATATATAT
>NW_026323863.1:0-222 GCF_001194135.2 Octopus bimaculoides
GTGTGAGTGTGTGTGTGTGTGTGTGTGCAGTTTTGCATTTTGTATGTCTGTGTGTGCACTCACAGACAATTCCTTGCATAGAATAAGACTTACAAATACATGCACAAGAATATATTGTACGTGTGTGTGTGTTTGTGTGTATCCATATCCATACATAATAAAGGGTAATACATAATTCCTGCATTTCTATAGTGTGTGTGTGTGTGTCTGTGTGTGTGTGTG
>NW_026323864.1:0-714 GCF_001194135.2 Octopus bimaculoides
AGTCTTAGTAAATTCATTTGGGAACTGAAAGAACAAAAAAAGCAATATTCACTAGAATGGTCAATCATTGGGAGGTCTTTCCCATATGACAAAAGTAGGAGATATTGCTCGTTATGTAATTTAGAACTATATTTTATATTATTCTCTAAGTGTAAGTCGATAAATAAACTAACAAATAATGCTCTCAGATGTACACACTATCCAAAACACACGTTTCTGTGGTTTAAATGAGTTATAAATTTCAGTATGACCGAGTATTATAGTATATTATAGTATAATATTAGGTCTTAAGGCAGGCCAAATCAATGAATAATTTACCAATAGCAGTTGTGATTATTTGCTAAAGTTTCTAGAGATAATATAATATAGTTTTCCATTGTAATATGTGAATGTTTATAATTAATTAATAATATTATGAGGGGTTTTCTCCCTTTGACGGACCTTTATTTAAGGAGGAATTTATTTAAGGAGTTATTTAAGGAGAAATTTGAATATGAACTAGACTTAGAGACGATGTTTTTGGTGTTTACTTTTTGTTCGTTACCTTTTAACCTGAAGATGTGTAAGGTAAATTATATATTTGACTTGAATTTGACAGTTAAATATAGCCTTATATAGAAATGTTGACATAAGAATAAATTTCAATAATAATGGATATATATAATGGACTGAGGACTGGTGAAACCGGATGGCAACACCAGCCTCCAATCTGAT
>NW_026323865.1:0-3356 GCF_001194135.2 Octopus bimaculoides
GAACTTTGCCCAGGCTATTCTTATTCTAGCAGCAACACTTTCAGCGCACCAACCCCCACTACTGACTTGGTCAACCAGATAGTGGAAGCTATCAACTATGTCTAGTTTTTCTCCCTGGAATGAGACAGAAGTTGTTTCCTGCATATTTACAATGTTTATTGCATCTGAACATCTGCCACATACAAAAACTAACTTCCTAGTTAACCTTCCTTTGATATTGCTGCACCTCCTATGTGTCCATAGCTTGCACTGGGTACATCTTATAGAGTTAGGTACATACATACATATATATATATATATATATAGATGAAGAAGTCTGTTTAGAAATTTATTATTTCTAATTTTTGTTACCAGTGAATGTATTTCACTGAAATAGTATATCCTTACGAGAGTGAAACAGACTTCTTCATCTAGCCAGTCATGCTACTTCAGGCTGAAGACGAGCAAAGACTCAGAAACATGTCCCTGAATGCAGGTTAGGCTGGGTGGAGGAGTTTGTCTCCCCCTCGTAAGGATAAGGGCACAGGGAATGAGTCAAGGCCTAATAGGAAGCGGTCTGGCTTCCTAGGGCTAAACAGCAGTAGTATATTCCCTTATTGGGACTGTCACGTTAAGTTGGCAGTATACAACTACTTTTTCGCATCACTACTGCGTAAGTCTCTCTGAGAGATTTAGAAATTTATTATTTCTAAATTATATATATATATATATATATATATATAAAATAATACAGGGTAGGAAAATTATAGAAATTTTTCTACCAGTGGCTTAGCATGTATAAATAGTAAATAGACAACATATTTTCCATATAAAATTAGTGTACATTTAAATACAAGAGGCGACCTTAATGTTTTTATTTGTCCACTCGCTTCGAAATTGCTCTTAACTGTGGTTTGGACTTTTGACTGCTCCTTCTAGCATGTAAGGCGACCTGTTTAAGGTCCCCTCTTTTGTGTTTAAATGTACACTAATTTTAAATGGAAAATATGTTATCTATTGACTACTTATACATACTAGTCCACTGGTAGAAAAATTTCTATAATTTTCCTACCCAGTATTATTTTCTTAATATGATTTTAGACATTTCAGAAGTTAGTTGAAATTTTTATTTATTAATGACTGAAACTGCACTTGCGCAGTGGATTTGAAAAATTGTAATATATAAGGATGACACATGTTATTTTGTCTCATAATTATGTGTTAATGCTTGGCGTACCCGCTGATGAGAACTTTGCCTAGCAAATTATTTTATTTGCTAAATAAAAATTCAAAACCTAGCTCCAGCAGAAAAATATGGTGTTCGTGTTCTTCGTGGAGCTGAGTGTTGGACTGACCACCGTCTGGTACGTGCAAAAGTCAAATTAATCACAAAACGTAAAATCCGGGCTGCAGGTATTACCCTGCCTAAAAGATTGAATGTTGCTCGTCTTAGCTGTAATGGCGTGAAGAGAACTTTACGAGAGGAAATGAATGTTGCAGATTTTGGGGAAGATTGTTCAACCCTCAAAAAGTCAGTTTATGATATAGGCAGGAAAGTTCTGGGATTGATACAAAGAAAGCATCAAGATTGGTTTAAAGAAAATGATGAACATATTGATGATTTATTGGCTGTTAAAAGACGTACTTTGTCACGCTATTTGTCAGCAAAGCCATAAGAGATGTATTGCATAGGGAACTCAAGGATGTGAAATCATGTGTGAGGCAGAGGCTCTCTCAGATGAGATACAGGCGGCATCGGATTCCAACAACACAAAGCTGTTATATGATCTCTTGCGAGAGGTTTATGGACCAACTTCTTCTCTGATGACACCACTTCAAAGTAGGGATGGTAAAGAACTTCTTCGTGATTCGCAAGGAATTCTGCAAAGGTGGCAAGAACACTTTGATGAACTCTTGAATCAGCAGTCTATAGTTAGTGAGGATGTTCTCAATCGCATCCCTGAATTACCTGTGAGGGCAGCTCTTGCAGAGCGGTGGCTGTCTCAAGGATGAATAATGGGAGGTCTCCGGGTATGGATGGCATTCATGCAGAGTTGTTGCAGAATGGTGGTGAGAAACTTCTACAGCAACTTCACTCCTTGTTTGGCAGGATATGGGATAGTGAATCTGTACCTGAGGACTAGAGAGATGCAGTAATGGTGGTCTTTCATAAGGGAAAGGGTAACTGGAATGATTATGGTAACTACAGGGGAATATCATTGCTTTCTGTCGTAGGAAAGGTTTTATGCAGGGTACTTCTGGACTGTCTGCTGAAACACGTTGCAGATTGTGTTCTTCCAGAAAGTCAATCTGGTTTTCATGTGGGACAAAGCACTGCTGATGTGATCTTCTCAGCTAGACAACTTCAGGAAAAGTGTGTGGAACAGGGTCTCGATTTATATCAGGTTTTTGTCGATCTGACAAAGGCCTTTGATACAGTTAATAGGAAAGCACTATGGAAAGTCCTCCAGAAACTTGGTTGTCCTGAAAAGTTCCTTGCTGTGGTTAGGTCTTTTCATGAAGACATGAAGGGCAGGGTTAATGTAAGAGGTAAAATATTGGAGCCCATCTCAATACAAAATGGAGTGAAGCAAGGGGATATTCTGGCACCGACTCTATTCGCCATATATTTTGCGATGGTTTTCTGTATTGCATTCAGAAATTGTAGATATGGTGCTTACATCCATTATCGAACCTCTGGCAGCATATTTAATATCAGGTGCTTTGCTGCAAAAACAAAGGTATTTACCTCTATCATAAGAGACCTTTTGTATGCAGATGATTGTGATCTAGTAGCACACACAGAGATTGATATGCAACACATTTTGAATACATTCTCTGATGCTTGCACTGCCTTAGGAATGACAGTCAATCGCAAGAAAACTGTTGTCATGTACCAACCTGCCCCTGGTAAGCAGTATATTGAACCAAATATCTATGTGTATGGTAGAAGACTTGGTGTAGTCAATAAGTTTGTCTACCTGGGAAGCACTGTTAATAGATATGGCAATTTGGACAATGAAATTCCATACAGAATTAGGAAAACAAGTGATGCTTTCGGAAGGCTAGAAAGGCATCTCTGGGATCGGCAAGACATATGCAGGAAGACAAAGATAAAGGTGTACAAGGCGTGTGTACTCTCTTCTCTTCTTTATGCCTGCGAGACCTGGGTCACATATCGATACCACCTTAAACAACTGGAACGTTTCCATCAGATGTGTCTCAGACGGATCTGTGGCATCAAGTGGGAGGACCGCATCAGTGATCTTGAGACATTGGAAAGCTCTCGGTGTGAAAGTGTAGAAGCTCTAGTGTTGAAGCAAAGGTTCAGATGGAGTGGTCATCTGGTCAGCATGAAAGATTCAAGGATGCCAAAA
>NW_026323866.1:0-208 GCF_001194135.2 Octopus bimaculoides
AAATATATATATACACATATATGTATATACATATGTATACATGCATACATATATACATACATATGAATATATATATATGCATATATACATATATGTGAATATACATATACATATATATACATACATTTATACATCGATATGTATATAAATATATATATATATACACATATATATGCATATATACTTATATATATATATATATATATAT
>NW_026323867.1:0-215 GCF_001194135.2 Octopus bimaculoides
ATATATATATATATATATATATATTTGTATCTATATATTTGTATCTATATATATATGTATATATGTGTATATATATTTATACCTATATATGTATGTATATACATGTATGCGTGTGTGTCTCTTTCGCAATACGTGTAGAGGTGTGTGCCTATGTATGTGTGCGCGTATATATATATACATATATACGTATGTATGTATGTATGTATGTATGTATG
>NW_026323867.1:225-409 GCF_001194135.2 Octopus bimaculoides
GTATGTATGTATGTATGTATGTATGTATGCATGTATGTATGCATGTATTTCAAGCCTAATTGTGTTGATACACATGTATATGCATAGATATACGCATACACACATACATATATATATAAATACGCACATAGAAACATACATACATGCGTATCTACATACATACATACATACATATATACATACA
>NW_026323868.1:0-219 GCF_001194135.2 Octopus bimaculoides
CTTTTGAATGTCCTGTTGAAAAGCAAGATTTTAAAAACTGGCAAATTGATAGAGCAATCATTAACGGAAATGCTAACGCTTCAAACTGGAAAGCGAATGTGCCTCCTAGCAATGTCACCATCATAAACATCACACCTCTTTCAATTTTTGATGTAACAGTTGTTTGTGAAATCACCAATGATAAGATAAGATTTTATGCAACACCATTATTCAGTAAGT
>NW_026323869.1:0-587 GCF_001194135.2 Octopus bimaculoides
TCCAGAATCCTTGTCCGGTACCAGATAGATCCCAAAATCTAATCAGTTCGTGCCAGACACAAGGCCAAACATCCCTGAAAGCTTCATCCAAATCCATCCAGCGGTTCTTGGAATATCTTGTCCATGGACAAACAAACAAATAAACAAGCACAACTGAAATAACAGCTTCGACTTCGATAAGGCGGGGGTAATAACAACAAGAGAAATAGCAGCTGAATACACGTCATTAGATAGAGACAAGTTAATTCAAAGCAGACGCGAGTCGTCAAAAGGAAATTGTCGGCTTGCAGACTGGTTGTATAGTATTAAGTGTTAATCTTGGCTCTCATAAATACGGTTTGGTCTGAACAAGAAACATACTGACTGCGGTTTGTATGTTACGAGGTACAGAGAGACAGACAGACGGCCAACTCCCGGTCGATTTTACTAACACCTGCTACACAATGATATACACACATTTGCTTAATGGTACATCCACTTATACATATACATACATACATAAACACATACACACATATGTGTATGAATGTATGCATGTATCGATATATATATATGTATGTATATATATATATATATATATATATATA
>NW_026323870.1:0-371 GCF_001194135.2 Octopus bimaculoides
AGGATGAAAGGCAAAGTCGGCCTTTGTGGAGACACATCGTGCAACTGCCTCATCATTCTGCCTAGTAACAGGCGAGGCGTATTAATGAGTCAGTCGCTCTAAATGCTCTGCAAAGAGTGTTGGCGCCAGTAGCGGCTTTTTATAGGGCACAAGAAGAAGATTCCAGATGGTCGCATCACGCGATGGACTGACACTGATTAGTTGCGCAGTAAACTGATCACGTGAAACTACACTGGTTGGTCGTGATATATGACTGGTTACCTAGCGGTTCGGTTTCGAATCACCGTTGCAACATCAAATGAAATTTTAATGTTATAAAATGATGAGTAAAGTAGTCGTTAAATTCAGTATTTGTAATTCTGGTTGAGCAG
>NW_026323871.1:0-1065 GCF_001194135.2 Octopus bimaculoides
TGGCAGAAACGTTAGCACGCCGGGTGCAATGCTTAGCGGTATTTCGTCTGCCTTTACGTTCTGAGTTCAAATTCTGTCGAGGTAGACTTTACATTTCATCCTTTTGGGGTCGATAAATTAAGTACCAGTTGCGTACTGGTGCCGATCTCATCGACTGGCTCTCTCACGCAAAATTCGGGCCTTGTGCCTAGAGTAAAAAAGAATAATGCGAGAGAAAATATATTAATTTCAATATCGTTCTTGCTGATAAAAATCTCAAGTTCTTGTTTAGTAAAATAAAACGCATATATTTAAAAAAGAAATAGACAGTATTCAGTTATATATAAAAATATATGACATTTCTTGAGACAAGCAATCAATACATTAGAGAGACTGAAATATTTTTTTTCAAAAGATGCTGTGAAAACACCTTCGTATAAAGAGCTCCGAAATGAAAGTATCTTACTTTTTGTTATATGGAAATCTATAAATATTTAAATGAATACAATTTGAATACTTGACGCAGAAGGAAATATTTGTTTTTGATGATTCACAGTGAAAGAGCCAAGGTTTTTTTTTCTTTGAATGCGGCTCTAAATGGATGGATTTAATTATTACTAAAATCGTAAAATGTCAACCAAAAAAAGAATGCGATAACTTACGGGCATTGAAATGATTATTATTTCAATTTGGACGACAAATATATTAGTTTATAGTTTATTTTAATCGTATGCTAACTAGAAAAGTGATTAATCATTAATGTATAAGCTTATGTCTGCAAAAAAATTAATTCGTTCACTGCATTGAAATTTACTTGCTTATGATCGACAGTGGATATAATTAATGTTTTTCATTTTTCTTTAAAATGAATATAAATTTATTGATAGAAATGTTTTAGTTTAAGCACGGACATATTCTCTGACTAAAAATTCAAAACGTTAATCGGCGTGAAATATTAAATTTTTATCAGATGGTCGTCAACATAGAACTTTCTGCTAATAAAATGTTCTCAATCAAAAATGGTTTTTAAATTAATTAATAAATAATGATAATAATAATAATAATAATAATAATAATAATAATAAT
>NW_026323872.1:0-227 GCF_001194135.2 Octopus bimaculoides
TATATATATATATATATATATATATATATATAAGCTACAAAGGCAGTGTTAATACTGGGAGGTAATATTTATGCCTGCTTCAATGTGGATGTTCTGTTTGTACAAACTATTCTGCAGTAGTTATCATAGATACACACATACACACACACATGCAGCTATGTATGTACGTAATGTATGTATTATATATAGCAAGAGAGTAATTGTGAGTAAAGTAAAATATGCATTTA
>NW_026323873.1:0-436 GCF_001194135.2 Octopus bimaculoides
AATACCGTAAGACAGTATCATCAATGAGATTGGACTTTAATAATACTATATTTCATGGATTACCAACCCCGATCCCGCGAGAAAAGGAAAAGGTGTAGACCCCACTTCCACCTGATAATTCTATGTCGGTAATGAGACGGGCTTTTAACAAATCTATTTCCCAAACCTGCCATCTCCGACCCTGTATCAAGAAAAGGTGGAGGGTCCCTCTCCACCGGACAGCCCCGATTAACAGGTAAGTCATGTCTATTCACATTGGTTGTATAAATGTTCGTGGCCTGATGTCTAGCTGGAAGCAAGGACGCTTCCTAAATGACATCAGGTCAAGAAAATTGGATGTGATTGTTGCAACGGAAACCCGGGTAAAGGGACCAAGAGATCTGTTCCCCCCTCCTGAACGACTATGAGAAATACGTTTCTCCGAGTCGGGCGGGAG
>NW_026323874.1:0-1110 GCF_001194135.2 Octopus bimaculoides
AGTTCTAAAACTAGTCCCGTGAGTACAATTCCTTTCTCTTGATTTGTATTTAATACACCACTCATTCTGATTTGTACTAAATACACTGAACTCTCTCACAAACACCCAGACATAGCCACGCATATATTTATCGACACAAACTTTACAACGGTGCATTCACTTATACATCAAGTCACCAATAACAGCATGCACATGGATGCCGAAGTAAAAAATAAAAGACTTCACCATCGTCCGCGCAGATCGTACAGACCGAAATAAAGGTGGGGCAGCCATCTTTCTCCATGACTCCTTTTCATTTGATGCCAAGGACGCATTTTCCAATGGCTATTGTGAATCCATATCACTATTCAACAAGGCCAAACACATAACTATTGTTGGTCTTTACAGGCTCTCCAAGCACCTCTAAAGATCTTTGAAGAGTGCCTCAACAAAATCAAGTCTTTCCTTCAAAAATACAACTCCGAAAACATACTAATGATGGGTGATTTTAACCTCCCTCATATAAACTGGCCCACAAATACTCCGAAGTTAGGCAGATGCTCTACATTAGATAAAGCAGCAGCAGAATTACTCTTTAATCTAATAGATAAATTATTCTTGACTCAGCTAGTGCTCGAACCAAGACAATAAAACGATCTTGGATCTAATATTAACCAACCACTCTAGCTCTGTTCACAGTATTTCAGTTGAAAAAACTCTCCTCTCAGACCACGATATGATACTCTGCAATTTTAATTCCCGGCATATCAAAACCAAACCAGCCATTCTTGCTCCACGGCACTCATTTGACAACATAAACTTCTACAAAGTGGACTGGGGAGCAATCAAAAAGGATCTGTCCTTCATCGATTGGTGTTTCACTCTCAGTTCCACTCACATTGAGACCGCATGGCAACACTTTGAGAACATTGTCACCTATACATGCTCAAAACACACTCCTACGAAATCCACTAACACGAACAGAAACCAGCTCCCTAAAAAGAAAAAAGCACTCATCAGGCGCATCAAAAGACTCAATAAAAAAAATCAACCAATTAAAATACTCCCACATATAACATCCACATTCAACAACAATGAAAAGGCTGAAGTTGGAAAAACTTCATCTGCAGA
>NW_026323875.1:0-249 GCF_001194135.2 Octopus bimaculoides
TTATACACATGTACATATATGTGTATGGTTAATAAATATATATTTATAAATATATACATATACATATATATATGACCACATACACATACATATATATGGTGCATATACCCTTATCTACATATATATATATATATTTATTGATGTATATATGTTCAATATTACACGTATATACATATGTACATATATACATATATTTATATATATGTTGAATATACAGGTATATATATATATATATATATATATATATAT
>NW_026323876.1:0-262 GCF_001194135.2 Octopus bimaculoides
TAGATAGATAGATAGATAGATAGATAGATAGATAGGTAGATATGGACGTATGTATATAACATAATACGCACATACACACATATATATACACATACACATACACATGCACACACATATATGTATACATACATACATACATACATACATATACATATATATACACACATATATGCACACACATATATATACATATATGTACACATACATATATATATGTGTACACACTTACACATGCACATATATATTAATATGTATGTGTGCG
>NW_026323877.1:0-230 GCF_001194135.2 Octopus bimaculoides
TATATATATATACGAATATATATTCAAATGTGCGCGAACATTTACGCAAGCAGCAACAACAAAAACAGCACAACTACCACCACGACCAATTATAGCATCAGCTACAATACAAGCAACTTCTGCAGCAGCAGCAGCAGCAATGACAACGATTCTGACAGCATCAATTCCAGTAACGACAATACCAAGAGGTATTACATTAACAACTTTAACACCAGCAACAACAACAACTA
>NW_026323878.1:0-386 GCF_001194135.2 Octopus bimaculoides
GCCGCAGGCAAATGACTGAAACAAGTAAAAGAATAAAAGAATAAAAGAAAACACCAAACTAAAAAAAAAAGAAGATTATCACTCCAGTCATGTAGATGATAGCATCAGAAATGAAATGAAACATAAAATAATTAAAATCAATGATGTAGATTAAATTAAATTGCGATTTTAATTTGAAAATGACACGGAAATGAACTCTAAACGTGAAATAGAAACGAAGTTGAATTAGAATCTCAGTTTGTTCACCATTCTTTATCTTTCACTTATTTCAGTCATTTGACTGCGGCCCACTTTGAAAGGTTTACTAGTACAAATCAACCCCAGTTCTAATTTTTAGCCTGGTACTTATTCTATCGGCGTCATTTGCTGTTAAAGGATCATGAACA
>NW_026323879.1:0-433 GCF_001194135.2 Octopus bimaculoides
AGATAGATAGATAGATAGATAGATAGATAGATAGATAGATAGTTGCATTCCAACAAATGTAATACAGTGAGTTCAAAAATATCGATTAACTGCAGCTATCCGTGCAATTTTTAGACTAAATCTTCCTGTACAAGTGTTTAAAATCTAACACCAACAAGCAAGGAAGATTACTGCAATAGGTTACTAAAGTGGAAGTTATTTTCAGAAAATATAAAAAATGCATTATGATTGTGGATCGTTTCTTTAAAACCAGCTGACAAAACAGTGAACAAATTCCTGTTTCTTCAGCGAAGTATATTTTACTCGACCAGCAGCTTTCGACTTCTCTCCAAAGGGTTTTTTAAACTCAACATCTTCACGCTATTATTTACAGCTTTATCTTCTTCGAGTTCCACCGTTGAAAACGATATCTATCTATATCTATATCTATCTT
>NW_026323880.1:0-523 GCF_001194135.2 Octopus bimaculoides
ACTTTCGGCTATTTAAGCCATCGTTGGACTGCCGACGATGGCTGCACTGTTACAGTGACTTCGAAGTGTCACTTGAAGAAATGTAGTCAAACGCAGGTGTTATTCAAATCTTTATACTTCCGATATTTGGTCTCCAAAGGAACATGATAAACAATTTGATTTCGAATGAAATATTCTATCTAGATCCTTCGTATATGATAAAGGTAAATCATTTTGTCCGCTGTGAAGAGTAACCATGCCATGCACACAAAAAATTCAGCAGAACTATCAGATTTTCAAAGAGGTTTTATTGTTGGGCAATCTGAGACTGGTCTTAGCCAGCGAAAAATTGCCGAAAATCTTCAAATTCCTCTTGCTACTGTTAATAGAATTATGGTGCAATTCAAAAGCCAAGGAACAGAATAAACAGATTCTCGTCCCGGCCGACCTGGGCCCTCGGAAAGGAAGCTTCGCTGTTTGAAGAGATTTGTGGAAAACGACCCCCCATTCAAAGGCTGCTGACATTGCAAAACAGCTAGAAGTT
>NW_026323881.1:0-360 GCF_001194135.2 Octopus bimaculoides
TGTGTGTGTGTGTGTGTGTGTGTGTGTGTGTGTGTGCATACATGCCTATTTAAGTACGTATATAAATACATATATATATATATTTATATATTTATGTCTGTACAGAAATATACATATATACATACATACACATATAACTATATATATTTATACACCCACACATGCACAAAACTGTTTATTGTATATGGTTCTTCCGATAGGAGCGTGGAGTGTGTGTGTGTTTATGGCTTAATTGTACATATGTCAATACACGTCAGTATATATTTACATACACACACACACACATATATACATACACATATACATGCATAAGTAAACAAATGCGTACATATATATATATCATTGTAAATGTAAATGCAT
>NW_026323882.1:0-1320 GCF_001194135.2 Octopus bimaculoides
GTGTGTGTGTGTGTCTATGTTTGTCCCCCTCCATCCTTTCACAACCAATATTACTGTGTTTACGTCCCCGTAACCTAGCGGTTCTGCAAAAAGAGATCGATACAATAAGTGCTAAGCTTACAAAGAATTAGTGCTGGGGTCGATTCGTTCGACTGAAGGCAATACTCCAGCATGGTCGCAGCCAAATGACTGAAGACAGGAAAAGAATAAAAGAATATATGTATACAGTGTGTGTATGCATGTGCATGTGTGTGTGCGCGCGCTTGTGTGTATATATCTTATGCGTATGTGATATGTGTGTGTGCGCGCGCGCGCGTATTGTGTATTATAAAGGCACTTGACAAGTACAAACTTGCGCACTCATACATGACATGTGCACTCATACACACACGTACACACACATCACACTTAGCCACACATACGCACATGCAAGACAAAGGTACGCTTATGTACACACACGCAACGCAGTCACGTACACACCCACAAAAACCCGCACACCCGCACTGGCACACAAGAGACAATGACACCATCAAGGTTTGCAGTTCTCTGTCACCCAGTGACCTCCTTTCGGACGACATGCAGCAGAAAGCGGAAACGAAAGCCTCACCGAGTTTTGCTATAAATACATTGTGTCTACACATGCGCACTGACTGTCTGGGTGCGTGACTGCGTAAATGGAAACAATGAAGCAGGTAGGTCGTCTGGTTCACTTCACAACCACTGGGTTTCGGGTTCAGTCTCACTGGCTGACCAGTGTTTTGTAAGTACATACATGCATAGATACATACATACATACATACATGCATAGATACATACATACATACATACACACACACATATATATATATAGGACAGCCATATTGTGTTGGCAATTAAATTTTACTTTATGTGTGTGTTGTGTGTGTGTGTGTGTGTGTGTGTGTGTGTGTGTGTGTGTGTATGTATTAACTTGTGCTGGGTGTCGAGATGTCGAGAGCAATATATAGGACAAACCAAAAATAGTCTACGTCAAAGGATGGCTCTACATAGGATTTCCAGATCAAAATTCGGGAATACAGAAAAATAGCATTCAGCGAACACATCGACATTTGCGCCACTAACAAACAACCCAGCTTCAGAATTTTTTCCCTCTATCAATTCAGGGATGATGCAACCTGTAATCAGCGCGTTGACAAAGAGTCATATTTTACCACAAAATATAAACCCCTTTTGAATGCGTCCACCACAAATGACACTACTCCAAGGACCTTAGAATAATACCCACGCAAACATTAAAAACGATATATTCAGAACAGTCACTACCCATGAATTTATTCAGAA
>NW_026323883.1:0-421 GCF_001194135.2 Octopus bimaculoides
GATCAGGACGGGATGCGAAAGAAAATGGGATGGTTTTAAATATTTAGTAAAATTTTGTCAATGAAATATTATCAACAAGATTTATGCATCTTACAGAAATCTTAAGCTGGTCAGACCATCAAAGGATCCTGCTTCTATTTTCTCAATTCTATTAACATCCAAATATCTGTAACAAAATTTTGAAAACGAGATTTATTGTAAAATATTATGACTGAAATGTCTATAAAATAAGATATTAGATGATTAGAAAATGTATAGAAGTGTTTTATGATAAAATGTAAAGTAGTATGGCTAAACAATAACTTGCTGTTGGAGAGGAAAGATTCGTAGGAAAAGAAGGAGATGACAAAAAGGAGAAGTATATAACGAAGAGGATGCAAAATGTCCACGAAAACAACAATTCCATCAACAGGAAATGAAG
>NW_026323884.1:0-105 GCF_001194135.2 Octopus bimaculoides
TCAACCTCTGCAGAATTTGAACTCAGAACGTAATGATGGATGAAGTGCTGCTAAACATTCTGCCTGGCGTGCTAACGATTCTGCCAACTCACCAACCTAATAATA
>NW_026323884.1:144-289 GCF_001194135.2 Octopus bimaculoides
GCAAGACAATGACAACAGAGGATGAGATATGACACAGAATCAAGGGAAGACTCTACCACATTAAATGATACAACAAAGGGACATATATATAAATGTAAATCACAAAAATAAATAACTGAGCCCCAAAAGCAAGGCAGTTCACTTA
>NW_026323884.1:614-730 GCF_001194135.2 Octopus bimaculoides
CGAAGGTTATAATGGACACAGGTTCGTGTGTCACATAGCTAGAGGCGGTGACCTCTTGGAGCTAATCAACGGCAGCATTCGTCTTGATTACTATACCATCTCCCAAGCATAGGTAG
>NW_026323884.1:740-919 GCF_001194135.2 Octopus bimaculoides
TGCCATCTTCCAGTTTCTTTCCTTCTCCTTAAAAAAACATACTCAGAGTAAATCCATTCGGCCTCTCCACTCTTGCTACTCCCATCCTCCAATAATAATGGTTTTCTGTTTGTCTGCTATTTCAGGTGTGAGTCTAACTGTTCCCGAAGGTGCCATTTGTAAAGGAGATAGTGAAGAGG
>NW_026323885.1:0-235 GCF_001194135.2 Octopus bimaculoides
ATATATATATATATATATATATATATGTGTATATATATATACCGAGAGAGTAGAAGAAAAGAAAAGTTGATAGGTTGATAAATTGAAAGCTAGATGGATACATGCACCGAAAGGCGTAGAAATAGATATATACATATATATATATGTTCCATATTTCGTCTATAATAAAAATACATATAATCTACACATAATATATGAGCGAGAATGTCAGTTTTATTTACACATTCGTATATAT
>NW_026323886.1:0-210 GCF_001194135.2 Octopus bimaculoides
ATATATATATATATATTTACATAAAAACATACATATACATACATATATGCATACATACATATATAGACATGCATATATATATATATGCATATATATATATACATATACATACATGTATATATATATATAAATGTATACATATATATATATACATGTATACATATATATACATACGTACATATATACATATATATATACATACATATATAT
>NW_026323887.1:914-1442 GCF_001194135.2 Octopus bimaculoides
CACTCTCTCTTTCTACATATATATACATATATAGTCTTTTATACATTAATTCTTTTACAAGTCTCAGCCTAAAGGCAGCTGCCAAGCTGTGGCACTGCCAGTGTAATCCCCCCTTTAATAGCCAGTTCTATGTGATTAGTTTTTGAAGGTGGGAGTTCGACGCTGCTGCCCTCTATACACACACACACACACACACACACATATATATATATGTGTGTGTGTGTATGTATGTATGTATGTATGTATAAATAAATAAATTGGCTACCTTTGACGTTATATCCTCTAACTTAAAAAAAAAACAACTTAATAGCGTTCAGTTAATCACTATACATATCCATCATTTTCTGTTAAAATGTCTTATTGACGAGTTTGATTTCTTCATTTACCTGAAGAGAAGATTACATTGTTTGACACCATTATATTCCTTTGGAATAATTCCAGTGATATCTTCGAAACATGTGTCGGAAGTAAAAGAATTTCAATAACACCTCCGTTTAACTCCATTTATTTATTTATACATATTACACA
>NW_026323888.1:0-243 GCF_001194135.2 Octopus bimaculoides
ATGATGATGATGATGATGATGATGATGGTGAGGAAGTTTCGATTGTTGCCACTGATGACAGATGTTGATGATGATGACTATGATGATGGCGGCGATTGTTATTCCACTGACGTCCGATGCCTATACTTTGATCACAAATACGTGATCTCGCATGGACAATTTCTATATCAGCACACTTTGATTTCGTACTTGTCACAACAGCAGCGTCAATAATAATAATAACAACGATAATAATAATAATAA
>NW_026323889.1:0-268 GCF_001194135.2 Octopus bimaculoides
TACCCTGGTGAGGAGGGTTGCTAGAAATCCAGCAGGATTAAAAACAAGACCTATCGAAAGCTCGGATAGAACTAGTGCAGGCTCAACGGCTATCTAGCAATAGCACGGGTACGCAGAAATTCCGGCGTGCTGAAAGACCACTGGGAATGAGGCGCCCCTCAGCTTTTGTTGAAGCATGTCTCTAGGAGAAGGTCACTCTGATATAAAACCAAATATATACAGGGAATGGCATTGGACATTTTGGGGATCTTTAGTCTGTGCTAGATAT
>NW_026323889.1:4023-4745 GCF_001194135.2 Octopus bimaculoides
AATTCTGAAGGTAGTAGACAAGTTTGTCTACCTGGGCAGCACACTCAGCCGTTCTTGCTCCCTGGATGAGGAAATATGTTTCAGGTTGCAGAGAGCAACTAATTCCTTCCGGTCTCTTCAGTCTCGTGTCTGGTCCCAGCATGGCATAGCAAGGCAAACAAAAGTTGCTGTGTACCATGCTTGTGTACTAACATCGCTCCTCTACTCGTGTGAAACATGGACTCTGTACAAACGTCAGGTAAGGGTCCTTGAACGCTTTCATCAGAGATGTCTCAGGCACATTCTCAATGTTGGCTGGACCTCAAGGATTCCAGACACACAGATCCTGAGTATTGAGGCGATGGTGCACAAGCACCGGTTACGCTGGACTGGACACGTTATTAGAATGAAGGATAGCAGGATTCCTAAGCAGATGCTCTATGGAGAACTTGTGAATGGAAGGAGACTCCGGCAGAAACCAAGGCTGCGCTTTAAGGACTGTGTCAAGTCCTCATTAAAGGCTTGTGATATGCAGGACACTGACTGGGAGAACAATGCCTGTCACTGCCACGGATGGAGGAAGCAGGTTAAGGAGGGGATCGACACTTTTGAGAGAGCACATATCCAGCATGAAGAACTTAAGCAAGCTGTGCGAAAGCGCACGACTCATATAGTGAATGGGGAAAACTTAAGCTGCAATGTTTGCAGTCGTGTATGCTTGTCAAGAGCAGGGTTCATTAGCC
>NW_026323890.1:0-549 GCF_001194135.2 Octopus bimaculoides
AGGTAGATAGGTAGATAGGTAGGTAGGTGAGTTGGTAAGTAGGTAAGCGATAGATAGATATATTGTTGCAAACATATAAGTATACATACAGTATATATTTATGTGTAAGACAGCTAGATGATAGAAATGTTAGTACGCCGGGTGAAATGCTTAGCGGTATTTCGTATGTCTTTATGTTCTGAGTTCAAATTCCGCCGAGGTCGACTTTGCCTTTCATCCTTTCGGAATCGATAAATTAAGTTCCAGTTGCGTATTGGGGTCGATCTAATCGACTGGCGCTATCTCCTCAAAAATCTCGGGCCTTGTGCCTAGAGTATAAAAGAAAAGAATATATATTTGTGTGTGTTGAAATACACTCACACATATAGAGGATTTGTGCATGTATACATATATGAAATGTACGCATGAGCGTGTGTGAATGTATGTGTATTTGTGTGTCTGTATAAATATACACACATAGAGCTATATATTTAGCTAATCACATAATGTCCAAGATTTGATCTTAGTACACGACACCTCGATATTCCTGTATAACGTGGGGTTTACCAA
>NW_026323891.1:0-544 GCF_001194135.2 Octopus bimaculoides
GAATGAAACACCTATGTTTCCAGAGGTGAATTATCCAAACCCCAAAGAATCCCTCTCATACATGGTTATGATGTTCCCCCACTACTTCTGCTCATAGTCAGAGATTCACATATCGTCAGCCACTAAGAGACATGTTAAACTGGTTACGGTCAAACAACTGACAAGCAAATCTGTGGTACTGAGCAGAATATTTGCTGTAGCCCATCTTTTATACCAAGACAAAACGATGTACATGATAACACTTCTAGTCAGTTAAGATTAGAAACCATGAGAACCACTGTTTAGTGCTGCATCTGGCTATATTCCTCCACTACTTCTGCTCGTGATCAGAGATGCACATACCGTCAGCCACTAAGGAACATGCTCAACCGTTACTGTCAAGCAACTAATAAGCAATTCTGGGGTTATGAGCAGAATATTTACTGTAGCCCATCTTTTATACCGAGACAAAACAATGTACATGATAACACTTTCAGTCAGTAAAGATCAGAAGTCATGAGAGCCACTGTCTGGTACTGCATCAGGACATTTATTATTATTATTA
>NW_026323892.1:0-372 GCF_001194135.2 Octopus bimaculoides
GTGATGTGTATGGACAAGGACAGCTGTGTAAAGAAGTGCTGATCTCTAACAGGAGGCACATAAAAAAAATCAACCTTTGTATGTTGGGCCTCACAGAGGCAAAGTGGCTGAGTACCTTTTGAGCAGATCTCATGGCGGCAAAGTGGCTGAGTTACTTTTGAGCATTGGGCCTCATGGCGGCAAAGTGGCTGAGTTACTATCGAGCATTGGGCCTCATGGCGGCAAAGTGGCTGAGTTACTTTCGAGTGCTGGGCCTCAAAGAGGCAAGGTGACTGAGTTCCTTTTGAGCATTGGACCTCATGGTGGCAGAGTGGGCGAGCTTCTTTCAAGTGTTGGGCCTCACGGAGGCAATGACCAAGACCTTTGGCATTA
>NW_026323893.1:0-361 GCF_001194135.2 Octopus bimaculoides
ATATATATATATATACTTCACAGAGAGTTAGAGGTTTTGAATCCAAACAACTAAGGGATAGTATCTGTCCAATATGCTGCTGGTAGTATACCCAATTATTGATACACAAGTGTTGATTATTGCGTAGCAATTGCACTATTGAGCGTAGTAAATGGGTGAGGGCAAAAAGTGGTTTACCCTTAATTTATATGGCAAGAAGAAAATGGAGGGTATCCAGAGATAGTATACATCAACCGTTAGACAATTTACGTCTATTTATTTATTTTAAGCAATTATTAGAATATATATACGTACGTAAAGATTGCGTATTACATACATAAGTACCAGTAATTCCGAGAATAGAAAACGAGAAAGTACAGTT
>NW_026323894.1:0-628 GCF_001194135.2 Octopus bimaculoides
ATACATGGAAACATGCCTCGTGCTTATATGTTATAATTTTTCATATCTACTGTGCATGTGTAGTTTCCTTATCGGCAGCAAATACAAAAAATATCGATTTTCTTACAGAAATTAGTCAAAAAATCATTATATCATTATTAATAAATCTCAGGGTAGCAAAGAAATTTTAGAAATTGCTACCCTGAGATTTATTAATAGTCTTCCTGTTTTCGATTTGACCTTACTAATGCATTCCCTACTTTTAGGTCACTTTAAACAGAACCCTTGATTCAATAACACTGTATGTAAACTCTGTATTTGGAATGACCAATTTCAAAGACTGTTGGATTCTACTCATAGGGTATTGGAATCTTAATAATGGATTTACAAATGCAATGACCAATTTTAAAAACTATTGGATTTTACTCATAAGGTATTGGAATCTTATATGTATACCATTCTGCCTAAACAATGGATTGACAAATACAATATCCCTGCATGTCTTACATCTATTTTCGTTAGTCCAATTCACTCTCTGTTTCCTATCTTATCTAAATTAACTATTGCTTCACCATCCTCTCACACCGTCTCTGATGAAAGGATATAATAAATATCCTGGAAACAGTTGTAAGACCTTCTATTTATAAAT
>NW_026323895.1:0-542 GCF_001194135.2 Octopus bimaculoides
ATATATGTATGTGTATATATATATGTATATGTATATGTATATGTATATATGGTGTTCAAAACGTCTCTCCGCAGTGACACCGTCAACACTGAGAGATATTGTTCAAATATTATTGTCTATCCATTTGTAGGCCAAATTACTCAAATTGAAATTAGTAATTGCATACTTTCAGCAAAATGGAGCTACAGCACATACTTTGCGCATCACCATGGCGCTATTTCAAGAGTTTTTCGATAAACGGATTATTTCGAAGGGACTTTGGCCACCAAGATCACCTGATTTAACACCACCAAACTTTTTTTTCTGGGGAGCAAGTAAAGGATCAGTGTACAAGAATCGCCCAAAGACCATTAATGAGCTAAAAGACACAATCATAACCTTCACACGGTCCATACGGCGTCAGACTTTCCAAGATGTATTTCAAAACATGTGTAGAAGAGTCAACTTATGTATTGAAAATGAAGGACGATACCTTCAACACGGCTTATAAAGTTTTTAAAATCTTGTAAAGTCTAATATATTCTTTTGTAGTCTTATACCAT
>NW_026323896.1:0-469 GCF_001194135.2 Octopus bimaculoides
CTGTAAATTTAGATTTTTATCCCTAATATTATTATCATAATTATATATATGTATATATATATATAGGCAAATGGAATAAACAATGTTAGAAATAACAATAACAAACAATAGGACTACGTGCAGATGGAATGTATTAGTTTCACGCTAGGTAAAAAGAGAGATGTATGTATGTATGTATGTCGTTAAGATATTGATTCTATACAAAAAGAAATCTGACTTTTGTACGAGGGTGTGATGAAAAGTTCCTGGGTTTAAGGGTCTCGCGAAAGGCCTGGTTGGAGGCCTAACATTCTGAGTTTCTTTACTGGGTTTAGAAAAACTGAAGGACCGTGTGAATTTGAGATGGGAATATGCTGAATAAAATCATAATTAACTAATACCCCTGTATTTTCTTTTACCCAAAGTCAGGAACTTTTCAGCACCCCTCGTACACAAGCATATGTGTATACATATATACATACGTATATAT
>NW_026323897.1:0-578 GCF_001194135.2 Octopus bimaculoides
TATACATATATATATATATATATAATCTTATAGAAAAATGATCCAAGGTCCTTCCACACCCACAGGTCTCATAAAACTGATATTCCGATTTCTGTGGTGCATACAAACGCCCGTACGGTATATACCTCTATAAGCCGGACACGTTGTAGCTATGATGCTGCACGCGAGGTCGTGGTTTCATTTCCTGGATTGGGTGATGCATGATGTCCTTGAGCAAAGCTCTTTGTCTTAGTTTGTTCTGCCATCATTTCGACCCCTGACATGTGGTACACTGTGCACCTCTTCAAAACTCATCGATTGGTTGGAGGTAATAAACAAATCATTTATGTAATTTCATCAGCAAGACATCGTAGAACTGTCTTTCTCAGACTTCGGGCTCTCCTATCAGCTGAAATCGGAACTCTGAATAGCTACTGTATGACCTGAATCACGTATTTTATACAAATACTTGAAACAGATTCGCATTTAATGTGCGCTTTCTTACTAGTTTGCATTTGTAAACTTGAAACGCATGCACATACACAGGTAATCACATACACAGATAATCACACACGCATACACGTACACATAGACATATA
>NW_026323898.1:0-569 GCF_001194135.2 Octopus bimaculoides
AAAGCATGCTTGGTTGGAAAGTATACTTGAGTTTGTCCAAAAGTTTCGTAGCGCGGTCTTTCCTCTTCTTCTTCTTGGCTTGTGATAAAAATTGGCCGTTTCTCATCTTGTATGAGGAATACCTAATGTTTTCATGCACTACCCATATCCCTGCGATGGACCCGATTGACTTGGAGGGATCGTTGTCTCTCATGGCCTGGATCTCACCAACAAATTCGGGAGTTCTTTTTTGATCAGAACGATCAGGGTGGTTTTCCGAGCTGCTGTACCTTCGTAATCACCATTAGACTCACCCAACTCTTTCCGAATCCTCTGAACTTCTCAGATTGACACTTAAACACTTTGAAATGTTCGTATTGGAGCTTCCTGCGCGAATTCCAAGTAGTAGGGCGTGTCGTTTCTAAATTTCTAGCAGTCTGAATTGCGTCATAGTGCTGTTTTTCCTCACAAACGGTGCCCAACTGGCCCTATTATACTGTGTAGTCAACGAAACCAAAATCAAAATCAAAATCAAAATCTCTCTCTCTCTCTCTCTCTCTCTCTCTCTCTCTCTCTCTCTATATATATAT
>NW_026323898.1:1974-2484 GCF_001194135.2 Octopus bimaculoides
TCTCTCTCTCTCTCTCTCTCTCTCTCTCTCTCTCTCTCTCTCTGTATATATATATATATATATATATATATATATATATATCGATAGATAGATATTTCCATATGTCTCCATACATCACCAAATCTCACACCCCAGCCGAACCCTCCATATATACCAATATAGACCACACCAGCAAGTTTCCAGTATTAATTAAGAGAAAGAAGGAGGGAGGTACAAAAAGAGAGACAGAGCGAGCGTACGACAAGTACAAGCCATATACATTGTACATACACCACGTTCGTAACTTCCAAATGTTTCCAACGTTAGCTAACCAGCATTAAGCTCTCTTTCCCATTTGCTGGTTTACGTTTTGCTTTTTATGATTCAACTTTAACCAGAGGCATAAATATTGAAATACATTTCTGGTATCGGTTAATGGTTTCTTTTAGCGTAAGGCGAAATTCTATTGCTGGTTTTAACTGCCATTCGCATAACTCATATGTATACGCGTGTGTATATATATATATATAT
>NW_026323899.1:0-314 GCF_001194135.2 Octopus bimaculoides
TAATACATAATATATATATATACATAATAGATATACAAAACATATATATATATATTACATATATATAATATACATATAATATATATATAATATAATATATACATATATAATATATATATATATTATATGGGTATATATTATATTATATATATATAATATATATACACAGATGCACAAGCATACATTCACACATGCATGTATAACATATTCACACAATCACATATAAGTGTGCACATAGAGAAATGTGGACATCATACAGACACACACACATATATATGTGTATGTGTGTGTATGTATGTTTTATATATATATAT
>NW_026323900.1:0-1664 GCF_001194135.2 Octopus bimaculoides
CTGGAACAAATTTACTACGAGGGTGGGCTGAAAAGTTCATAGGATGATTACGAAGGAGAGATGCTAGAGCTGTGAAATCTTGCATGCATTGTTTCCATTCTTAATAACAGCATTGCTTCATTCCAGGTAAACTCATATCTGACCCTTCATGAAGATTTCAAATGTAACTAGTAACAACAATAGACATGACGTCATCATCACTACAATACTAATTTCCAGCAAAGTAGGTTTTACTCGGGGAAAAGATGATAGTCAGATAGGACTAAATCAAGGAAAGTTGGGAGGTGATCAAAAAGTTAAAAGCCACAGTAACGCACAACAGCTCTTGAAACAAAGGGCTTGCGTCCTGGAGCATTGTACTGATGAAACATTACCCTTTTCGTCAGTTTTCCTGGACTTGATAGCGTTTCGTAACTTCTGGTGCAGATCACGTAATACTTTTCATTGACAGTGTGATCCATTCTAAGATAGTCAATAAACGCAGTACCTTTTGTATTCTCAAAATCTGAGGCCAATTTCTTCTTTGCAGACGAAACAACCTTGGCTTTCTTTGGAGCATATGAGTATGGGTGTTCCCTTTGCATGGATTGTCTCTTTGTCTCTGGTGGAGCCAACACTCAACATAGGCTAGGAAACGTTTATGGAAACCAGCTGGTTGTGTCTAAATGTTAGATTTTCTCGTGATATGACCAGCCTGATGCGTTTTAGATCAGGATCCATAAAACTAGCATGCACCGAGCATGCCATGGTTATTTTGCTAGTTTTCAGAGCGTCAAGCAGAGCAAAGTTTAAGGCAGAATCTAATTAACTAAATATCTCATGTAATCGCATTTTACGTTCCACTGACTTTGTCCAAGCTACTGATTGTTAATTTATTACACGGCCAGACGTAAAACTCGTTAAAATCTCAGTTCTTGATCAGAAAATAATTTCATCAATCAGAAATTTAAGAAGACAAAGTTGATTTCGGTGAGAATTGATCACAAAGTAGTGGACTGTTGGTAGTCATATTATGAGACTTTTACTGACTCAAACAAAATAATAATTTAATAACATACGCAGGAGTTTTCATACGTTAAGGAAAGGGATAAGACTTGACTTGACTGTATATCATCGTCCCACTGATGAGTGGAAGTTAACATCGACTTGGCCCTAATCAAACGAGGAACAAAAAGCCTTAACTAAATACCACAAGATTAGGAACATTCCCTCAGTCCACCAGTTCATAGCTACAACACAAAACGAATACATAAATAAAAAAGAGAAGTAATAAGTGGAATGTAAATGTTATTCTAGTTTTTCTTACCTGTTACAAACAACAGGAAAGCGAAGATGATTAATGTTCTTTGCATCATGGTCGCCTTTTGGACAATTGCCAGAACAGAAACTGAATCTGGAAGGATTTACCATCGATATTTATACATTTGGTGAACAATTGAAACGAACTTCAAAACGTGTGTGATGGGAATATCTCACGAAAATTATTAAGAAAACAAAAGATGCAAATTAAGACTGACAAATATCAAAATAAATGCAAATATCTGAAGGTTATTTTTAATCATATTCTTTTGTTTGTAGAAACTTTAATTGTTTTCATTAAGCAAACTGGATTGGTGGCGTTGGAAATAATCATGTTTTGTAATACCTGATAGCAATACCATTAT
>NW_026323900.1:2245-4125 GCF_001194135.2 Octopus bimaculoides
ATAAGACTGCTCAGACCAGGAGTTTTCAACCGGAGTACATATAAAAAATTTTAAGGGTCCACAGATGCAATATAGTAAATTGTGAGTTCAGGGAAAATTTTCAGGGTCATAAAAAATTGTGCTTTAGACCAGTAGTTTCCAATGTGGATCCTGTCTTCTAACTTTCCAATTACGCACTCTCAGACTTACAAACTTGTTTTATAAAGATGTCCTGAAAAATGTTGCTAGAAAACCTGTCTTTACTTAAAAGACAATGAAAAAATAATTAAAAAACCCAAATATTTATCTATGAAGCTGGGTATAAAATTCCCCAGGGAATTCCCGAGAAAAGGGAAAGAAATAATACTTTGCAAATACAATATCAACAACAATGATGCTGAGAACAGCTGCAACAACAAAATAAAAAAAGTGCACGCTCACATAGAGGCAAACCTATCATTTACTATCTACTGGAACAAATATTTCAGTCTGATACAGCATGCATTTGTGCACAATAGCGTCGTTTAATATTGCAAGGATGTGCTAGCTCTCTTCTGGCGCCTGTTATAAGTCTCCGTTCTACAACAATGAAAATAACATGATGAACGCTACCCAAACTCTATCATAGTATATGTGCATCTATGTGTATGTAGAAAGAATATAAGATACACACATCTATCTATCTATCTGTCTATCTATCTATCTATCTATCTATCTATCTATCTATCTATCTATCTATCTATCTATCTATCTATCTATCTATTACTGATTAGATGTCTGGATTAAAATTAATGGAAAAATGTGGATAACGTATGATTAACAAGAATGAAGTGGGGACGTGGGGACACAACAAGCCACGTGCTATCACTAATCACTTTTTTTTATTTGTCTGTAGATGTTTGTGCTCAAGTTTGGTCGTTCACGCTCATCAAACGCGCCACTGTCATCAATCTTACTGCAAACTTCGTCCGTAGGAGGTATTTTCTCTCCACCCTTATTTTCCTTTTTAGTTGGTGTTTAAAATGGTTTATCAAACCAAAGCTGGAGAGAAAGATACCTGTAGCAATTCCTTTCACGCGTGTCAACTATACGATCTCTTTTGCGACAGCCACTAAGCAGAGAAAAGTTACCTGCCTTTTCTCGTTGAGAGAAGGCGATGGAACGATCGTGATAAAGGACTCAGTTGACAGCTGTACCCTACCTATGCGTGACAGCAGGTATCCGACATAAAGTCATAGCTCTGATATCCGAAAGCACTGTACGATTGTGTGCAGAACAGTTCCACTTCTCTGCTCGCATCCGGACATATCAGCGTGGTAGAACTACCATGTCTAAAAAGCTTGTCTCGAACGGGTAATGCTCCTCGGTAGCACTGACAGGCCAGGGATTTCCGATAGTTATTCATAGGCTCCGGTTCGAAAGTCCTCGGAACAGACTGGCAAGTTGACTCTCATCGAAACCCAGAGTCTTCCCTAGGACGTCATCACACGTGCCTGTAACCAACCCTCTATAAAGGACAAGGTGGAACCCCTACTGCTCGCTTTACCCGTCTGGGAGACAGGCGAGAGGGCCTGACGGCACTCCGCTTGCCACGCAACCCACCTAGTTCTACGTCTGATCTCCGGATTCAGCTAACTAAAGGAGGTGAGCTGAGCTATGGGAAAACAAGCTTAGCGAACGATGACCACACCTGCTCACCATCTAGGTAGAGCCAGAGATGTCTCAGTCGCAGTGCATGCCTGCACATTTTAGCCAAGTTATCCCTATCTCCGCATTTAGTGGCTGTTACAGCAGATAGAGCATCTGACCAGTGGAAATTCTGCCTCTCCACAAAAAACGGAAGTGCAGGCGTCTGGCTTGAGCAGCCACGAATCTGGACCAAGCACGACAGTTAGGCGGTA
>NW_026323900.1:6510-7299 GCF_001194135.2 Octopus bimaculoides
CATGCGTTGTGAGTGTTTATTGAGCAAAAACACCTAAAGCTCCACGAGGCTCCGGCAGGGGATGGTGGCGAACCTTGCTGTACTCTTTCACCACAACTTTCTCTCACTCTTACTTCCTGTTTCTCTTGTACCTGTAATTCAAAAGGTCAGCCTTGTCACACTGTGTCACGCTGAATATCCCCGAGAACTACGTTAAGGATACACGTGTCTGTGGAGTGCTCAGCCACTTGCACGTTAATATCACGAGCAGGCTGTTCCGTTGATCGGATCAACTGGAACCCTCGACGTCGTAAGGAACGGAGTGCCAACTATGATTTTATAAAATAGACTAACTGGCTCCGTGCTGTCAAAAATGTCAGAAATTGTAGTATTTGATATATAAATATGGATGGTAAATCAAATTAATTCACTTGTCAATGTTCACATACGTTCACATATTTCCCTTGTATACGCACACACATACACACATATATACTCACACAGAGTTGAAACGTTGTTTGATTGTTCTTTTCAGCCTTGAATGTTCACCATCCCCCCAGTTAGCCATCGTCCCTTGCTTCTTTATTCATCTATCACTCTTCCCTTTCTCATTCATATGCTGTGACGGAGAAAAACACAAGAGTATTATTATAGTAGAAGATTATCATTCTCGTATCACTTTCTCCTTGTGTGCATGCGCAGCATCTCTGGTTACTTTAGAAACAGAGTTTGTCGCTACGGTGATGGATAAAATACTCTTCTTCTGATTGGCTAAAATACCCAAATTTTGCAACTTTTAGAGGCTAATAA
>NW_026323902.1:0-509 GCF_001194135.2 Octopus bimaculoides
CTGTCTGTTCCATTAAATCTCTCATTTTTAGCTTCTCAACACTTTTCGAGTTTAAAAGTTTTGACTTTCTTCTTGTGACTGAATCGTGCATGTACTCACTCATTGAAAAATCACAAGCCATGTGTGTGTGCGTGTGTGCGTGCGTGCGTGCGTGTGTGTGCGCGCATGTATGTATAAGTTTAAAATCTGCTTCAAGCTTACACCTTCAGGAGGTTGGAGCTTATCTAGACTAGACGTTTAGGTAACAGAGAGTAAACGCCTTACCTCCAAATGAGATGCTAGACCCGTGAAGCTTTAACTTCCAGCTGTCACAGGTATTCTTCATCAGCTGAACGGGCTGGAGCAACGTGAAACAAAATGCCTTTTTGAAGGGTACAATGTTCCACCCAGTCTAAGTATTGAACCCACGAATCAACGACCAAGAGCCAAATAACCTACCTTTACTACACACGCATGCACAAATACATGTACACCCACATATATATATATATATATATATATATATATAT
>NW_026323903.1:0-244 GCF_001194135.2 Octopus bimaculoides
GTTTTCAATCCTTTCTTACAAGATTGTCAGCCTTATGAAATTTCTTCCTTGCCCATGTTTTTTTTTTCTTCTGCAGCCATCAACATGATATTATTCAAGATCAACTGTACCAATCTTACCAGTTTTGTGTAGCCTGCAAATACTATAGGCACAGTTCATGCCTTTCGTCTCAGAAGGAATGCAAAGGCCAAGGATACAGCCCCTTCGTCCAGTCAAATTGTTCAAATAAAACAAAGAAAAAACT
>NW_026323905.1:0-261 GCF_001194135.2 Octopus bimaculoides
GGACAGTAGACGAACTGAACAGCTTAGACAGAAAGACAAGGAAGTTGCTAACTAGATATGGATTACTTCATCCAAAAAGTGACATAGACAGACTGTATGTGCCAAGAAAAAGACGGAGAAGAAGACTTATTGGATGCGAACACAGCATTAGAGTAGAAGAAAACAACATAGCTTGGTATTTAAAAAATGCCACAGAACCACTATTATTAGCAGTAAGAAGGTCAGGCTTGTGTAGGATGAAAGATTGCAAAGATAAAGCAC
>NW_026323906.1:0-483 GCF_001194135.2 Octopus bimaculoides
ACACACACACACACACACACACAAACAAGTGCATATATACAATCCTAGCAACGGAGAGTCAGTTTCTAATTCAGAGCGGAAAGTAGGGGCGGTCATCACAAGATTGATTAGGCCGTTGATGAATGGTTAATGCAAGGGGACGGGAAGAAAAAGGTCATTTGCCTTCTGAACAAATGTCGAATAGCCATTGTGCTTAGCATCTGAACTATTTAGGAAACTGCAAGTTTTACATTTTACATAAAGATATACATAGTGCCAGAAGAACACACGCATAAAGACACACATGCACATCTATCTATCTATCTATCTATCTATCTATCTATCTATCTATCTATCTATCTATCTATCTATCTATCTATCTATTTATGTATGTATCTATCTATCTATCTATCTATCTATTTATGTATCTATCAATCTATCTATCTGTCTATGTAGCTATGTAGTTCTCTCTCTCTCTCTCTCTCTCTCTCTCTCTCTCTCTCT
>NW_026323908.1:0-359 GCF_001194135.2 Octopus bimaculoides
TATATATATATATATATATATTTATATATATATATATATGTACACACATAAATATATATACACGTACACACACATATATATATGCATCATATATGTGTGTATCTGTCATCTATCTATCAATCTACACACACACACACATACACACGCGCACGCGTGCACGCACAGACGCACACACATCCATACACACACAGAGATTGCAGTGCCTTCCTAAATAGATTTGAGTCCCAAAATCTCCTTGTGACACGCTTGAACAATTGTGAAGATCTCTTTACATGAAACCATTATTACCCTTGCTAACCCACAAACAAGACAAATGCATATATATATGTGTGTGTGTGTGTGTGTGTGTGTGTGTGTGT
>NW_026323909.1:0-956 GCF_001194135.2 Octopus bimaculoides
ATATATATATATATATATATATATATATATATGAATGTCTGCGTATATACATATACCAAATTCTAGACCACATTGCCACGAATGACACGCACGACTAAATATCAAAGCACCCCACAACCTTGAACCCTTTTCGTTCAAAAACTATTCTGATCATCACTTCTATTCTTTATATTTATTTTTTTGGTATTCTTTAGCAATCATTCCCAAAATATGCACCATAATCCCTGCCTCATTAATCTATTAGTAAATTACTAACACACATATAGTACCAACATTATTTTGCTACGCATATCAGCGAAATGTACATCTTATAACACTGGACCGGTTTATGTGGCATGAGGCGGTTTCTTCTGCAGTATGGGGTGTATTCGTTTCCATTACGTCGTTCCTCACCCACTAGGGAGCAGTGCAGAAGTAAGCCGAAACGATCGTAGTCCTAAATAAAGCTTCCAGTACACTCTGCCTTCCGTATTAATCATTTAGAATGTTTATATATATATATATATATTAGGGATCTTTTGCCTAACGGAGAGCTGAAAAACACACCAACATTGCACATGATTAATCAGCCAATTAAGGAATCGTTAATTAAAAATAATTAAGCATACTGCAAATTCAAGGATTGCATGACAATTAGCTGTAAAATATTTATTGCACAGTAAATAATTATAAATGAGTAAGGAAAGAAGTCGATTTTCTTTACATGACGACCATCTCCATGAGGATGGTTATTTATTGTTTAGTACGCATTACATATACAGAGATTGAATAATGTTGCTGAACCCGATGATTCAACATGACGTCTGACGAAAAGAAATGAATATTTTGTTTTATTATTATGCAACATTAAACAATCTTTGTATGTGTAACTGATAAGTGAACAATAAATAACCATTCTCGTGGAAACGATCGTCACGTAAAGGATATCTTCATTTTTTATTCATATATATATATAT
>NW_026323910.1:0-432 GCF_001194135.2 Octopus bimaculoides
GTGTGTGTGTCTATGTGTGTGTGTGTGTGTGTGTGTGTGTGTGTGCGTGTTTATCTCTCATCTATGTTTCTATCTATTACTGAGGGATTTTGACGTCCAAATACTCGACTGGAATTACACTGAAATATATTCATTGCTCCTACATATCTACAAAATCGAACATCAAACAATCATATGTATAGTCTGTATGATATGAATGCGCAACAGGCAGAAATGACAGTGTTGGTACAAAAATTTGATTTCGCAATAATGATTTGAGATTTCCAAACGAAACTTCATATCTTTTAGGTGTCAGTGCTTATACAGAGCAATGCACTATAGAGGCAAGACGTCGGTGTCCATCTACCTTTGCACATACTTCCGGAATGGATTTATTTTGCAGGTATGTATGTATGTATGGATAGATAGATAGATAGATAGATAGATAGATAG
>NW_026323911.1:0-236 GCF_001194135.2 Octopus bimaculoides
AACCACCAATAGAAGAGAATATGACCAAAGACTGCCTGTACTCCATCCCATGCGGCTGTGTTAGGTTATACAAAGGCGAAACATGCCGACCCTTCAAATTAAGGGTAGAGGAACATCGCAAAGCTGTGTCACTAGGAAATATTGATAAATCGGATATAGCTGATCATGTATGAAAAATTGGAGACTACCTCCCTCTGTAGGATGAAGTTAAAATAATAGACAGAGAACACCACTGG
>NW_026323912.1:0-673 GCF_001194135.2 Octopus bimaculoides
ATATATGTATATGTATACGTGTTTGCGTATATATACATATTTATACACATATATGCATGTATAAAGTCACATAATACACATATTCGTATACACACGCATATATACATACATACATATATATATATATATATATATATATATATACATATTCGTTCTAAATGATCAGTAGTAGTGATTTAAGATGATAAGATTTTCTCAAGATTGAAGGAATTCCGGCATTGGCTTTAGAGCTTTTAGAGGTTACAAAATCAGCAAGAATCGTTTTTATGTTTCCAAATAATACGAAGAGAAACGGACAAATCGAAAATGAGTTAAATGCAATTTCGAGTTAGCCACCCAACCATATACAACCCTCATCACAATAAATTTCTTATTCAATGCTTTTAATAGATTCCACGCTTCGCAACTTGTCATTAATTTAGTCAGGCACTTGCAAATACATTACGGTGACCATCATCTAGATAACTTCTAAAATATAATCTCCATAATGTGAGCTGCATAATATAATTTTCATTAGTTTAATTCTATAATATAGAATGCTTAAGATAAATTTCATAATATGAATTATGTATGTATGAATATAGATGATATATGAATCAATCTGTATGTAGTAAGTATATATTATGTTTGTGTATGTGTGTGCGTGTGTGTAAACATATATATATATATATAT
>NW_026323913.1:0-271 GCF_001194135.2 Octopus bimaculoides
CATGCGCAAACCCCCAAAATACATATATTTATGTTATATGACATCCATACAGATATATACCTATACATACACACATACCTAGATTCATTCATACACACATACATCACATTATATAACACACGCACATACACACATACACACATATACATAAGAATGCCTCACAACACATATTTACATACGTCGATAGGTACATAATTTTGTGCGAGTATTTGTGCGCGCGCATACCTGAGCGTGTGTCCATGAGTATATATATATATATATATATATATAT
>NW_026323914.1:0-380 GCF_001194135.2 Octopus bimaculoides
GTTTTGAGACGACCAAAAGAGGCATGACCTGATTGGATGCGATGTTCGATGCGATGCGATGCGATCCGATCCAATCAGCGCAAGTATAGACATGCAACTATATGCATGAGAATACACACAAAAATCAAAACATTCTAATCTGCACATGCACTGATCCCAATACTGCACATATAAGCATACATACACGAATACCCTGTTGATACTGGTGAAATTCCAATGAATGAGCCTTGATCTAGGTTAGAAACCTCTTTCTCTATTGACAAGAAATCTTGAAATAAAACTGAATAGCATACATACGCCTGTCCTTCCATCATTCCATCCATTCATCCGGATTCATATGTATGTATGTATGTATGTATACATACACACACATATATATA
>NW_026323915.1:0-473 GCF_001194135.2 Octopus bimaculoides
GCCTTTCATCCTTTCGGGATCGATAAAATAAGTACCAGTTACGCACTGGGATCCATGTAATCGACTAGTCCCCTTGCTCCAAAATTTCCAAGGCTTTGTGCCTAGAGAAGAAATAATTATTAAAGCTTCAAGAACATCACAAAAGACCTGCTACTCAGAGTTTCACGTTCCCAATCGTCGGACATTTTAGATTGAGATTGGAACAAATTAAAGCTTGTATGTATAAAATATACAATTGACATTGACAGATACACATTTGAAATCGGTTTCTTTTCATTAGTCCCTTTAACTAACGGTTTTTTCTAATCAATGATCAATCAAAAATCTAAACAAAAATCAAAATTTCAAAAATAACTGCAGCTAGAAGGAAAAAACATTTATACCCAGAATAAATTAGTTAATGATAAAATAAGTTTAATTAAAAATAAATAAATGTAAGTTTGTTTATAGTAATCTTCACTTACATAAATCAA
>NW_026323916.1:0-278 GCF_001194135.2 Octopus bimaculoides
GATATGGGATACTCCACCCAAAATGTGACACGGACAGACTGTATGTACCATTAAAAAGAGGGAGAAGAGACTGATTGGATGCGTACACAGTATTGGAGCAGAAGACAAGATAGCATGGTATGTAAGAAATGCCACAAAACCGCTATTACTGGGAGTAGGAAAGGAAGGTTATGCTTGTGTAGGATAGAAGATTGCAAAGATAAAACATTGTACAAGCAGTTGAGAATTAATGAAACTGAAAATAGGCGGATAAAGAACAGAATACATGGATAATTTCA
>NW_026323917.1:0-232 GCF_001194135.2 Octopus bimaculoides
CTGTATTTCAAAAGTCCAGACTTGTCACATTCTGAGTCACGTTGAATTTCCCCAAGAACTACGTTAAGGGTATACTTGTCTGTGGAGTGCTCAGTCATTTGCATGTGAATTTCACGAGCAGGCTGTGTTCCATTGATTGGATCAACTGGAACCCTCATCGTCATAACCGACAGAGTGCCATAATATATATATCAAGTATATAGCTGTTAGATAGCTGTTTTGATTTAATACA
>NW_026323918.1:0-205 GCF_001194135.2 Octopus bimaculoides
ATGTCAACTTCCGGTATTGACGTAACAACGGCAAAAAGCTTCACTCTCTACATTGACGTTTTTCTACAAAATGCTTACATACTTGTGATGCAATGTCAACTTCCGGTATTGACGTAGCAACGGCAAAAAGCTTCAATCTCTATTTTAAACATTCTGTACAAGAGCTTTTAGTTATACGACTTTTTCATTTCATGTTTATTTCATT
>NW_026323919.1:0-369 GCF_001194135.2 Octopus bimaculoides
AAAAAAAAAATAATAATTGAAAGAAACCCAAAAACATTAAAAAAAAAATCACGAATCAATAAAAATTATATATAGAATAAAAATAAAAAAGAATGTAAATAATGAAAAAAAAGAAAGTAGCGTTTATGGCTGCGACAAAAATAACAACGACAACAATAAGGCAAACAGTAGGAACATCAGCGAATGTAAATGAATTTTTATTGGACGAGATTGGCTCTTCCAGTCGTTAAACCAGTTTAGCACTCAGTAACTACAATTGGCAGTAACATGAATTTTTGTCTCTCTTCCTTTGCCTCTCCTCTTCTACCTCCTTTCTCTGCATCTGTGTACATTATATATATATATATATATTTATATATGTGTGTGTGT
>NW_026323920.1:0-238 GCF_001194135.2 Octopus bimaculoides
TCATCACCATCGTCATCATCATCACCATCATCATCATCATCATCATCATCTCCATCGTCATCATTATTGTCATCATCATCACAACCACCACCGTCATCGTCGTCATCATCATTGTCATCCTTCATTATCGTCATCAACCTTGTCATCATGATGATGATCATCATCATCTTCATCACCGTCATCATCATCAACATCGTCATCATCATCATCATCATCGTCATCGTCGTCGTCATCGTCG
>NW_026323921.1:0-218 GCF_001194135.2 Octopus bimaculoides
CACCCTGGAATGAGATAGAAGTTGTTTCCTGTTTGTTTACAGTTTTTATTTCAACAGAACATCTGCCACAAACAAAAACTAACTTCCTAGTTAACCTACCTTTGATGTTGCTGCACCTCTTATATATACACAGTCTTGTTTTAGTCATTTGACTGCAGCCATGCTGGGGTACCACCTTTAGTCGAGCAAATTGACCCCAGGACTTATTCTTTGTAAGC
>NW_026323922.1:0-521 GCF_001194135.2 Octopus bimaculoides
CACACACACACACACACACACACACACACACACACACACACAAGCATAGAGATATATATGTATGACGTAATTTGCTTAATCTACTTCTACGGCCGTTAAGTATGGCAGTTATTTGGGTTAAGCTGTTTCGGAATACCAGATTGGCGTAGCCCGTTCTCTCTTAGCAGAGATTGTACTTTATAACGCTATCAATTATTGAAGGAAACGTTTGATGATAATTATATACACGTATATATACGAATTTTGAGAGTGATGGAGAGATGAAAAGAGAGAAAGTGAAAGAGAGAAAGAGAGAGTGTGAGAGTGAGTGAGATGTATCCACTTAACGACTCTGGCAATTCAAAAAGGTCACCTGTTATCGATTCACGATTGAAAATGTTAAATGAATATATTCACACCCACACCGGTAAAAGTGCACACACAAATATATAGCAAAAACATCAAGTAAATCAACATGTATGTATACATAAAATATATATATATATATATAATTATACATACATACTATGTGTATATGTATA
>NW_026323923.1:0-339 GCF_001194135.2 Octopus bimaculoides
AAACATACATACATTCATACATACATACAACATACATACATACATACATACAGGTTTCCTCCAACACATTAACGTATACACATATATACACCCCTATATACATACATATTTACTCAACCGTGTTCATACACACATAAATATATACATAAAAACTGCTGTCATACATATATAAATACATACATATATAACTACATACATCGGTAAAATCATATATAAATATATATACATGCATACATGGATACATACATACACACTCACATTCTAAATACACATACCGAAAGACATAAATATATACATAAAGACTGCTGTCGTACATATATAAATACATACAAATACATA
>NW_026323924.1:0-262 GCF_001194135.2 Octopus bimaculoides
CATACATATGCATAAACACATACACTATTACATACATATATACACACACAAATGCATACAAGCATACGCACATATATACCCACACACACACACACACACAAATACATACATACACATACATAAATTCCTACATACATACACACATATATACATACATACACATATATTCATACATGCATACATAAACACATACATACATAATCACATACATACAAGCATACATCCACACATACATACACACGCACACAGACAGACAGACAGA
>NW_026323925.1:0-551 GCF_001194135.2 Octopus bimaculoides
TCTGTTTATTTTATAACCAAAATGACAAAAAAGACAATATACAGACACTTCCATTACATGTCAGTTTATACACATGTGCTTGCATGTAATATCTTTGTACATATTAATACCATTATTTCTTTTAGAGTTCTATTGAAAACAGGATGCTTTATCGTATCTACATGAAACATCTATAGACCGTTTGCAAAAACAAATTTCTCAAGTTTATTTATATTGCAGACTATCACATCATACTTATCAGTCTTTAGGGGCTTTGCTCTTTATTCCATTATAACTGGAGATATATATCTGTATAGATTTTCCTGACAGAACTCGAGCATACAAGCGTTTTAATTCTACGTCATTAGGGACGTGTGTTGTGGCATGTGACAACTGCAAAATTAGTGACATAGAGCACTTTAACGATCAAAGTTTGACCAGAATATACCCTGGAAGCACTCGGCATCTAAAATATGCTGCTGGTATAGCTTGAAAACATTGATAAAGGTAAAACTCTTATAAACAGGATTACATTAGAATATAGCCTTGTTTCCTACACACACACACACACA
>NW_026323926.1:0-262 GCF_001194135.2 Octopus bimaculoides
TTTTTTTTTTTTCTTTTTCTTCCCCAATATAATTTTCAGCTTATTCCTAACCTTGGTCTTGTCTTCACATGTTGTATGTTAATCTTCTTACCAAGTTTGGTGGGGTTTTGTTAGATTCAATTAATTTCACTATTTACATTCCTGTCAATAAGGATAGAAAACACTTCTGAAGTGGTTCAAATTTCTGTGGAACATCTATCTATAATTTGTGTGTGTGTGTGTCTGTGGATGTGTGAGTGGGCATATATGTATGTAGGTATAT
>NW_026323927.1:0-320 GCF_001194135.2 Octopus bimaculoides
ATAAGCACACGCACATATACACACACGTGTTTGTATGTATGTATGCGGTGTATGTATGTATACTATCCCCGTCATATACCACCAGACTATTATTATTACATGCCATCATACCATCATTCACATTCACACCACCGCCGCCTGCCATCATATCATCACCATCATGTGCCATTATTCTCTCAACACATACTATTACCATGGCAAACCATCATACCATTACCGTCACTTACCATCATACCATCACCGTAACCATTGTATTACATACCATCATACCATTGCTATGTATGTATGTATGTATGTATGTATGTATGTATGTATGTATG
>NW_026323928.1:0-257 GCF_001194135.2 Octopus bimaculoides
ATATATATATATATATATATACATATACATGCATTTATATATATATACATGGTGGTTGTCTACTCCTTAAACAGTTTGACCACCTCCTGCACATACACCTTAGCCCTTTCATGGCGTCTGATGTGAGTTTTTAAACCAGACAGTGTTTTGAAAAAACACCCACACACATACATACATACATATATATATTTATATATGTATATATAAATATATATATATATATTTATATATATATATGCATATACATTTATATATAT
>NW_026323929.1:0-783 GCF_001194135.2 Octopus bimaculoides
ATAACCATATAAATTTCCAATATACAGGATACTCCATTGTAATTTTTTAGCAAATTTTCGTTAGTACCAGAGGTTAAAATACATAGCTTCTTTTTGCTGTTATTGTAGCAGAATGAATTTGAGGAAAAAATACTTAAAGCCTACTATAACTTAGAGTGGTAGAAACAAATAATGGGGGTCAATAAAGAGGAATGGTGATACAGCTACATCCATCTTTATCTTAATCACATTCAAAAGACCTAATGCAACAAGTAGTCTACATCCCATTAGAATTAAAACCATTGGACAGCTATTGTTGTTGGTGATAAATTAATTAATGTCACTTGTTCTTTCATACTCCTGTTTCACTATGACCATAAAATCAGCCATACCTACATAAAAGAGTATGTTTCAGAAGATGCTAGCAAGATAATGATACATAGAGACAAGGTGATAACCAGAAAGAGGAAGGGCAGGGCTGACTTACCATATGATTATCAACTAAAAGGGGCCTAAAATGGAAAACAAAGGAGGTCACATTAGGATCTAAGGGTGGGAATTAAAAATATGGGGGAAATGTGCATCTAAACTTTGCAAAATTTACCTATTAGAATATTAAAATTTAGATAAGGATTTGAGGACCCAGTAAGATAAGAAGGATACATAAAACAATCTAAGCCATAAGAATGGGGTACTTTTATATAAAAAGAAACCTCATAATGCTTATTTCTAGCATAATGTTAAGGTGGTGGTCATGATAACACTATTCAATTATTGTTGAGTATATATATATATATATATATA
>NW_026323930.1:0-319 GCF_001194135.2 Octopus bimaculoides
AGTGCTGCGTGATAGGGAAATGTACAGGTTTGATGATAATAAGGATTATATTTAAAATGAGGATATCAATGTCAAAAACACCGTTGTTGTTAAGGATGATGATTATCGTTATGAAATAATGATGTAAAATAATGGAAAAGAAAAATATAATCTGGAATATGATGATGGCGTTGCTGTTGTTGTTACTGGTTGTGCTTTTCAAGATAGAAAAAGCAACTATGGTACTATTCTTGCCATTGGTATGGTGAAATACTAATACTACTAATAATAATAACAACAAAGACAACAACAACATCGACAACAAACATAAATAATAATA
>NW_026323931.1:0-251 GCF_001194135.2 Octopus bimaculoides
CACTTTATTTTACATTGCTCCAGTTCACTCAGCTGTAGAAATGAGTTGCGTCGTCACTGGTGTTAAGCGGTACCGGCCTTTGCCTTTCCCTTGGATAACATCAATGGCATGGAGAGGAAAGCCTGGTATGAATGGGCAACTGCTAGTCTTCCATAAAACAACCTTGCCCAGACTTGTACCTTGGAGGGGAACTTTCTAGATACAATCCCATGGTCATTCATGACTGAAGAGGGCCTTATATATATATATAT
>NW_026323932.1:0-453 GCF_001194135.2 Octopus bimaculoides
TAATGATGATGATGATGATGATGATGATGATAGTAACTGTACAAAAGACTCCAAAATTAAACGAGAATGATAGACCTTAGTAATGGTAACGGCAGCTTCACGAAAATAAATAAAGCTAAATAAATAAATATGTATATAATGTAATAAAGCTAAATAGAAATGAATAGGAAACGAGAATGTGTGTGCATGTATATATATATATATTTATATATATGTATATATATGTGTGTTAGTGTATGTTTATGAATGTATATATGTATATATGGATGTATGTATACACAAATATACATTCATATATATAATGTGTGTGTGCATCTGTGTATATATATATAAACATATACATTTATATATAAATTAATATATATATGCATATACATTTATATATATATATAAATGTATATACATTTATCATGTGTATGTATGTATCTATGTATGTATGTATGTATGTATGTA
>NW_026323933.1:0-739 GCF_001194135.2 Octopus bimaculoides
GTATATATAGATGCATATCCGGGTACAGGACGTCAAAAAAACGTGGACAAGAAAGGAACGGGAACATAAATAAAGCACAAAAATGAATGAACAACTAGGAAAACAGACAAGCCACGTATGGAATTTTTCCTTCATCAACTGCCTCTATTCTAAACTAGCCGTTTCGAAGATGAGGCAATATATATGCATATGAACCCTAAACCTGTATCCTACAATATGAATACTTGGGGTTCTTTACTAATCTAAACAATATTGTAAGTCTGGTGGGCCAAGTATTTTGCTCAGATTGATAATACTTCATTATTAGTTATGTTTATATAAGTATATATATTATTTTTCATTGAACTGGCGATGTGCAGTAGTGTATGTTAGGAGCAGGGCCGTTCTGCCCATAGAAATACATATATTGGTTGTAGTTCGCAATTTGTTTTTTAATGGGTGTACTTGTTTGTCAATGCGTAAGTTCTTCGCGAAAGGTCTTAAAATCAATCAATGAAAAAATACAGAAACAGCGAACTAGCAACAGTGCTTATGATTATATCTTTACAATGAACTACCCAAAATACCATATGTATATATATATATGTGTGTGTGTTTGTATATATAAAATGTATGTCTTCCACTCTCTATTTTTGTACATATATTTTGTATATATATATATATATATATATATACACACCTATACACACACACACACACATATATATATATATATATATATATATACATATATATATAT
>NW_026323933.1:1507-2004 GCF_001194135.2 Octopus bimaculoides
GTTTCTGTATGTGTGTATGATTGTGTGCGTATGTGTAAGCGTGTGTATATTTATGTGTATGTGTAAGCGCGTGTGTGTGTGTGTGTGTGTGTATGTGTGTGTGTGTACGTGTGGATGGATATCTGTGTTTAAAAGGGTAAGTATACTTCAAGTCTTTATCTGATCCTGTACCTATAAGATCTTGCATAAAAGTAAAAATTTGCACTTTTACACACGCACCTACTGACGCGCATGCGCGTGTGTGCGTGTGTGTCTGTTACTGTGTGTGCATGCGTGTGTGTGTGTGTGTATCTGAGCATGGTGGGTGAGTTCCTCATAATTTACATGTCTTCATTTTTTGTACATATATATAGAGGGATGCCCTATGTTTTATGTGTCAGCATATATACATCTGTAGTCTACTCATTCCGTTGCACGTGTTTATCAGTGTGAAATGTGTATGTTTGTGTGTACATATATATATATATACATATATACACACACACACACACACACAC
>NW_026323934.1:0-260 GCF_001194135.2 Octopus bimaculoides
TTTTACATTATGTATTTCTCAAAGTTAATTTGTTCGTTCAAGCATAAAGGGTAGTTCGATCCTAATCTCCATTACAAATTAATGGTATATTTATTAAGCCTGTCTCACTTTATAGTCACAGCAGTCGAGAAATATAAACCTCTGAGATGCAACGTTAATACCAAATGGTTCACTTCAAATATGCGATGCAGATTTCTTTTGCCGACAACTTGTGACCGCATCATATCACATGTCATAGAAATTATGATATATGTGGAATG
>NW_026323935.1:0-412 GCF_001194135.2 Octopus bimaculoides
TCTCTCCTACACTGTCTTGCGACACGAAATACCTCAAGTCTTTGGTCCTCTTTGGAGCAGAACATTGGCAAATCTTTTCTTATCTGCCTCCCCTCTGGCTAGATAAACCTGTTGCCTAGCTTCCCTTCTGGCAGATTGGTACAATTCCCTGCTACCACCGTTCTTCCAGTCCTTCCAAGCCTGTTTCTTTTGTCTAATAGCCCTGTCTACCTCCTTGTTCCACCACCACGTTATTTTGGGTTGAGAAGGGACCTTGCACCAACCACAGATCTGGTCGGTGGCCCTCAGCAGGTTGTCCCGTAGAAAAGTCCAGTTGTCCTCTACATTGTGTGGGGGGTAAGGACTCGGAAAACCTTGGGGCAGGGAACGGCGTCATGTACCTGAAAAGAAAGCTCGCATTTTGCAGAGAACA
>NW_026323936.1:0-310 GCF_001194135.2 Octopus bimaculoides
TATCTATCTATATATAAATATATATACTTACACACGTATATGTATATATACGTATGTATATATACCAATTATATACTTAGGGAATAAGTGAGATACGGTGTATTCATTGATTATATCAGGGTTTCTTTTCCTTAACCTTTTACATGTAGTGCTGCTCAACTTTTGTTAAATATGAGAAAACTATTCACCAAGATGTAAAAGCAAAACTGAGCAGAAATAATTGCAAGAAAACAAGTGATTGGATTGATAACAGATGCAAGCGTATGATCTGAAAATAAATTAAATAAAAACATTAAACAAAAAAACTACA
>NW_026323937.1:0-526 GCF_001194135.2 Octopus bimaculoides
TTTGTTGCTTCGTGAACAGCGAGGAATGCAAAGACCCATGTGAGTCCAAGTAAAAGCAACAAACCAACCAGGCCCAGAACACGTACTTTACTTCTTTTGTGCTCGGATCTCTTGTTTCTTTGCAGTGATACGAGACGCCATATCACGAGAGAAAGCATGATAAAGTTGAAGATGAGAATCATCACCACGGGAGTCAGGATGGCAGCATAGAAAGATGGTCCGGATAACCAACAGCTACAAAGAAAATAGAAAGGCAATGAAGAAAAGTAATTTGTTGAATGTTCAGTCAATAAAATGAAGCATCACAGAAGCATTAAGGGGAGTGGGATTTCGATCCAACACAAAACGAAAAAAATTCTCATGCTCGCAACAAATTATGTACGTTAGTAAGTAAAATATATTTATTGTATGTTTCGATATCCAGACACGTAGAAACACACACATACATTTATATATGCATTTACACACACGCACACACACACACACACACACACACACACACACACACACACACACACACACACAC
>NW_026323937.1:559-1044 GCF_001194135.2 Octopus bimaculoides
TATATATATATATATATCAGCTGAACGGATGCGCACAGAAAGGTAAATATATTTTTTAAACTAGTTTAAGTAGTAAGCCTAGCTGATGAGCTTGAAGCGAAAGTGCATATTCTCAGAAAATATTCTGAATCTGCTTCACTTTCACTTCTCAGAATGCATGAGGGTTATTAAGACCACGCCCTGGAGGAATGAATAAAATAACAGCAGAATATCATCAAATTTATACAAAACTGTTTGATTAAATATTCTTCCTTTTCTCTTTTTTCTTTCCTCTTTTTTTTCTGTTTTCTTTTATGTCTTCTCTTTTCTATCTTTTTCTTTTCGCCTGTTATAAAATTGAAACTTAAAGACTGATGATATCATTCCATCAACGTGTGGACGCTGGTTGCTCTCGTTCATAATTTACATTTAAATCTCTATAATTTTGAATTTTTCTCACTTCTTATTTTGAACTTGACAAAGACAGACTTAATGTCGAAATATCG
>NW_026323938.1:0-762 GCF_001194135.2 Octopus bimaculoides
TCCCCGTAACTTAGTGGTTTGGCAAAAGAGACCGGTAGAATAAGTACTAGGCTTATAAAGTCGGTCATGAGACTGCGACCATGCTGCAGCACCACATTTAGTCGAAGAAATTGACAACACGATTTATTCTATATAAGCATAGTACTTATTCTCCTGGTATGTATTGCATATAGGGATGTAAACGCACCAACATCGGTAGTTAAGTGATCGTGGGGGGTACAAAGACAGACACGGACACACAAACATACACACATATATATGCATGTATATAGAAATATAAATATATACATAAATATAAATACACATATATATATACATATATACATATATATACATGGATATATATATGTGCATATATATACATGTATATATACACAAGTATATATATGTATATACAAGTATATATATATATATATATGTGTATATGTATATATATATATATGCATATATATGTATATATTTACATGTATATGTGTATATGCATATAGATACACACACATATATATACATATATTTATACATCTATATATATACATATATTTATACATCTATATATACACATATATATATACAAAAGTATATATATACATATATATACATATATATATGCAACGCATATCTCATATATATATATATATATTTATGCAAATATAAATGTATATATATATATACATGCATATTAATGTATATATACATATACACGTATATATATATTAACACACACACACATATATATATGTATATATATATATATATATATAT
>NW_026323938.1:1358-1860 GCF_001194135.2 Octopus bimaculoides
ATATATATATATATATATATATATATATATATATATATATATATATACATATAAATATATATATACTCATATACATGAGTATTAACATAAATATAAAAGTAGAAAGGCAAGGAATCACAAGTAAACTTTATGAGTATACTCCTACATAATGCAAATACGCACATACACACACACATACACACACGCACATACAAGTACGCCCGCGTAGAAACGCATACAGACATGTACGCATCCATCATAAACATACAGTGTATGTTTCTGTCTGCTTTTACATTTGCGACTTCATCCGAATATTTATACATACTTCTTGGTATTAAGAGTTTAATCCAGCTTACTCCATGTATATGGATATAACAGTATGAATGAACTCTTACAGAGGAGAGAAATATAAAGTGAATTACAAAATGAAAAGATGTGTGTTTGTACAATATACATACGTGTGTGCGTGTGTGTGTACAATATATATACGTATATATATATATATATATATATATTTATATAT
>NW_026323939.1:0-234 GCF_001194135.2 Octopus bimaculoides
ATACATACTACATACATACACACACACATACCATATATACACACTATACACACACACATCATACACACATTCATACTACATGCATTCATATTACATACATATACACAATCATACATACATACACACGCACATATACACACACATACACACATACACACATGCATACAGCTCAACCAACACAACAGTTCAACCACATGTATCTACATATATATATATATATATATATATATATAT
>NW_026323940.1:0-322 GCF_001194135.2 Octopus bimaculoides
ATATATATAAATATATATATGCATGTATATGTGTATATGTATATATATATGTATGTGTGTATTACGTTTTGTATGTGTGTATTTAACTATATATTTATGTATGTATATATGGCGTAACTGCTAACTATAGCAAGAATGGAGAAAAAATTCCTAGTCGAAAATGAATAAAATTTAAAAAACGAAATTTGCCATTGTGAGCATCAAGGGACTGCCACTATTGTAACATACGAACATTGCCTCGCTCACACGCACGTGTGTGCGCGCGTCTAGTATTTATGTATACGCACGCATACATACACACACATAAACAAGCACATATATA
>NW_026323941.1:0-595 GCF_001194135.2 Octopus bimaculoides
CGAATGAACGAACATACGTACGAACGAACAAACGTACGATCGAACAAACGTACGATCGAACAAACGAACGAACGAACGTACGAACGAATAAACGTACGGACGAACAAACAAATGAAAGAACGAACGTACGTATGAACAATTGAACGAACGTATGTATGAACAATTGAACGAACGAATGAAAGAACGTAGGAACAAACGAACGTACATACGTACAAAAGAACGAACGTACGTATGGACGAACGAAAGTACGTACGAATGAATAAACTTAAGTACGTATGTACGAACGAACGTAATGAAGGAAGGAACGAACGTACGAACAAACGAACAAAAGAACGAACGAAGGAACGAAATGAAGGAACCAACGTACGAACGTACGTACGAATAAAATTATGTATGTACGAACGAACGTAATGAAGGAAGGAACGAACGTACGTACGTACGTACGAACGAACTTACGTACATACGAACGTACGTACGAACGAACGAACATACGAACGAACGTACGTACGCACGATCGAGCGAACGAACAAACGTACGTACATACATACGAACGAAGGAACGTACGTACAAACTAACGAACGAAAGAACGTACGAC
>NW_026323942.1:0-210 GCF_001194135.2 Octopus bimaculoides
ACTGTGTATAAACTCTGTATTTGGAATGACCAATTTCAAAGACTGTTGGAGTTTACTCATAGAGTATTGAAATCTTAATAATGGATTTAATAATGCAATGACGAATATTAAAGACTATTGGATCTTTCTCACAAGATATCGGACTCATATATATACCATTCTGCTAAAACAATGGATTTACAAATACAATATTCCATACATTTCCTATCT
>NW_026323943.1:0-1013 GCF_001194135.2 Octopus bimaculoides
GTGTGTGTGTGTAAGTATAAGTGCGTGCGTGTAAGTATAAATGCTTGTGTGTATGTGTGTGTGTGTTTGTGTGTGCGTGTGTGTGTGAGCGTACTGAGACACTGGATGTTCGCTCGTGCTTCTTCTAGTCTTGGTTACTTGAACTTAAAATGTATCCTAACTCTCGGAAATGCTGTGTTCACGTGCACATACATACATACACGTGACAATTTCTATGTTTGTGTCTGTATATATATACGTAGTTATATGTATGTGTGCGTGTGTGGGTGGGTGTGTATATAAATATATATATATAGAGAGAGTATATATGTATGTATATGTATATATACATATATATTGTGTGTGTATGTGTATGTGTTTGTATTTATGTGTACTTGATAGCTATATATAATTCATATATTGATATACAGATAGATATATAGATAGACAGACAGACAGACGAATGGGCGGACATATGTGCGCATGTGAGTGGTTGTGTATACAAATATATAGAGAGTATATATATGTATGTATATGTATATATACATACATATTTTGTGTGTGTATGTGTTTGTATTTATGTGTACTTGATAGCTGTATATAATATATATATAGATATACAGATAGATATATAAATAGACAGACAGACGGACGGACGGATAGATTATCGACGTTGCCCCAACACGATGAAGAATGTCCACGGAGTCGTAATTATGTTAGTAACATAGATGAATATATTAAACAAGTATCCGTGGTAACTGCAGCACACTAGCAACCGCCGACGTCACAGATTGTTATCGTACAGTTTCTTAGCCGTCATTAAATAGCAATAACATGAGGGTGTAGTACAAACAAACCACAACTTACGGTCATCCTATTCATTCATTCAAACACATCCTGGCGGCGATTCATAGTCTCTCCATGAACACAATAGCTCTACTAATGACATCAGTGCAAATTTAAACCCGTTCCCTCTCTCTCTCTCTCTTTCTCTCTCTCTCTCTCTCTCTCTCTCTCTCTCTCTCTCTCTCTCT
>NW_026323943.1:1360-1784 GCF_001194135.2 Octopus bimaculoides
AGATAGATAGATAGACAGACAGACAGACAGACAGACGGACGGACGGACGAACGGACGGACGGACAGACATACAGACAGACAGACAGACAGACAGACAGATAGATAGATAGATAGATAGATAGATAGATAGATAGATAGATAGATAGATAGATAGATAGATAGATATACATACACACATACCTGAATGGATGGATGGATGGATGGATGGATGGATAGATTGACAAAAAGACAAACAGATGACAGACAGACAGATAACAGACAGACAGACATATACCTATACGTATATACACACATACATACATATATGTGTGTGTATACCTATACGTATATACATACATACATACATAAAATATACAAACACAGAAGACAGCTGGATAGACAGATATGAATATAGTCATATACATACATATATACATACATACAT
>NW_026323944.1:0-209 GCF_001194135.2 Octopus bimaculoides
TGCGCGTAGAAGTTAAAAGCATGCAGGACCAAGAAGTAACATACTGAATGACCTTAAAAGATGCAAAAGATGCGCGTTATTTGTACAAACGTGCCGCAAGACTTTACTCTACAGCTTGGAACATACATATTTGAATATATAAATACACTCATTCACTTCTATATATCAAGATATCGATTTACTCTTGCAAGTTCTTCGGTAATTGTTCC
>NW_026323945.1:0-286 GCF_001194135.2 Octopus bimaculoides
TCGATATTTTTATATCGTTTTTACGACTATAGATGCTATACGTTATCTAGGTTTCTCTTGGATGAAAGCCTTTGACCATAACGGAAAAATATATAAACATTGAGGGTCAATGGAACTGGAATTGAAAACTTGATAACGTAATGCATCTATAGCAATGGAGACGAGTATCAACACTTTCATGTACCAATGGAGAGGAGTACCAACACTTCCATGTAACAATGAATACAGGTATCAAACTAGATAACGTATAGCATCTATAGTCGTAAAAACGATATAAAAATATCGA
>NW_026323946.1:0-241 GCF_001194135.2 Octopus bimaculoides
TATTACGATAATGATGATAAAAATGTTATGATAATAATTAATAATAATAATAATAGTAATGGTGATGATAATAGCATGGTGATGATGACAATAATAATAATAATAATAATAACGAAAATAATAATAATGATAATGATGATGATGATGATGATGACGATGATGATGACGTTGACGATGATAATGATGATGATGATAATAATGATGATGATCATGATTTCTTATAGTTGTCAGAGGGGCATTA
>NW_026323947.1:0-267 GCF_001194135.2 Octopus bimaculoides
ATTTGCTCAGTGTTAATCTTCCCTAAATTATTGCTCGAATGGCGGCGTTTATGACTTCAGGATCTCAGAGGCGTATCTGGGGGCCGACCGTAAACGTGTACGTAATGTTAACTTCCTGCTTATATGTTTGCTGGACGGTGAGAAATTTCAATATCAGCAGTCTCCTATGACTATAACCATGTCCACTCAAAATAGCTAAACGAAATTTAACAGAACATTGCTTATTGCTCACATCGCTGTCTGATACGAAATCACAATAAAACACTT
>NW_026323948.1:0-2553 GCF_001194135.2 Octopus bimaculoides
TTATTATTAATATCAGGAAATCAATATTAGAAAATTCATCAGAAAGATATCAAAGGAATCTTACTAAAATAGTTAACAAAATTATAAAATCACTTAATATACATGTTTTCTCCGATAAAACAAGAAATTTATATTCGATAACTCCTACTCAATACCAAGAATTTATACATAAAGAATTATGCAAATCTTATAAAATTACTAATCCATCAAATTTAGAAATGACAAATAAAGAACATTCTTTAATTATGAGTAAATTAGATGTTGAAGACTGCATGGAAATATATACTCTGAATACACCACATTTTAATTTGAAAGACCATAAATTAGATTTTAATATTAATCCTACCATTAGACTAATTTGTCCAACTAAATCGGATCTCGGAAGAATAAGTAAGAATATTTTAGATAGAATTATACCCACATTAAAGAAAAAGCTCAACTATAACCTATGGTTCAGTACTAGAGAAGTAATATCTTGGTTCCATTTATTACCTAATAAGACAAACTTATCATTTTTACAATTTGACATTAACGATTATTACGCATCCATATTACCTATTATATTAAATAAAGCTATAATTTTAGCCAAAAATCATACTGACATTACACCATTGGAAATTGATATTATTTTGTTAGCTAGAAAAACACTCATTAAATTCAACGACAATTTATGGTGCCGATCTGGTAATAATAGTTTATTTAATTTATTTGATATTACAATGGAATCGTCTGATTCGGCACAAATCAAGATCTAGTAGGATTATATTTATTATATGAGACTAAACACTACTTCCCAGATTTGAAGGGAGGATTGTACAGAGACGACGCACTACTTGTCTATAACGATAGATCCAAAAGAAAAATAGGAAAAATAAGAGAGGAATTACAAAATTATATAAAAATTTTGGTTTATCTATCACATTTGAAGAAAGTTATTTTTAAGCAAATTTTTTAGACGTAACCTTAGACCTGAATAATTCAACCTACTCTCCATTTCATATACCTAATGAATATCTTAAATATATAAATATTAGTTCAAATCATCATAGATCATTACTTAAAAGTATTGTAAATAGTATATCTACTAGAATATCTGACCTATCTTATAATGAAGAAATCTTTAATAATCATGCCAACAATTATAACCAAGCTTAAACTGCTAGTGGATTTAAACAAAATATTAAATACATAAAGGATACTAAACTAAAAAAATTTACATAGCACAAATGGAATTAAATAAAACCACATGCGAAACTAAAATAGGAAATAAAGATAACCTTAAATATAACAATAATACACAACTAATACAAAATGATGAAACTCCTACACAATACAATAAAAAACCTGGAAAAAATAGATAGGCGAACAACTAAATATAATAACAATAAATACTCAGCGAAAAACATACAAATCCCAAAACCAATATATAAACGTAATAAACTACCTAATAGAAGCGGAAAGAGAGAAATTATTTGGTAAACACCTCAATTTTCATTAAATGTGAAAGGTTTAGCAAAAGAGTTCTTAAATATAGTTAAAAATAATTTTCCGAGGAATCACAAATATCACCACATATTTAATAGAACAACAATTAAAATATCCTTCTCTACAATACCAAACATAGGATCTATTATCACCTGTTCTAATAAAAGAAAAATTAACAAATATAAAAACAGTTGTAATAATGATAACAATAATAATAATAATAAGATAAGTAGTAACAATAGGAATATATGTAATACACAAAATACTGGAACACCTAACAATAAAATTAATATAACAAAACCCCAGCAAAATTCTAAATACCATACATTCGAAAATATACAAAAAGCCTTAGATAACACAATACCACAAACCAATAAAAATAAAAATAATAATTCACAAATAATAAATGTATCTAATTCTGCGATAAATAATACTACAATAAATTCAATAATAATACCAGACACCACAAATAATCATATCAATAATAGACAATATTCATCTGAACAGAAATATGAAAATAAAAATAAAAACTGTTCATGTAAAAATAAAAAATAAAAAATTATGCCCTTTAAAAGGCACCTGTAGAAGATTTAATGTAATATATAAATGCATAGTTACAATAATTAATAATGCACGTAGTATGGTATATATAGGTAGTTCAGTAAATTTCAAACAAAGATTTTTATCACATATACACTCCTTTAAACCAAATATAGCTACCAATACGATGTCATTAGCTACATATATACATAAACTTAAGAAAAACAAATTAACTATAAATTAGATTGGTCAATAATAGATTCAGCCACACCATACACGCATAAGTCTAATAGTTGCCGTCTCTGTATGAAGGAATCACTGTATATATTATTATATAAACATAAGAACCTAATAAATTGTCAATCAGAAGCACTTTCAACATGTAGACATAGGTTTTATAAAACCTTTAAATATTATAGGAGATCTAATAAAGATTTAGATTAATGACTACATATAGTTTTTTTCTTTTTCTTCTTTTTTATGATATCAAAATATAAGGTGATACTTACAAATAGACTAATAGCTAAA
>NW_026323948.1:2675-3695 GCF_001194135.2 Octopus bimaculoides
ACAAGACATAAATTATAAATTAAATAAAGATTGAATTGATACTCTTGGAATTAGAACCATTGCATATCTAATCTATAACAAAAGAACAGTTATAATTGCATTGAATTTAAAAATCAAAAAAAAAATTAATTAATTGGCATCTTCCAATTATAAAAACAAAAAATATTTTGACCAATTTATAATTTTATAACTTCAAACATAATTTCACATTATATTATTTAAGTCTATGAACTATATTCGATATACAAGACTATGTAATGGATTTTATACACGTCTTGATGTGAATGTAATCTTTTCTCATCCTTGTGGAAGCACCTGCTGTTGGTACGTTTTGCTTTTTCTCCGTGTTTTGTTTGATTGAAGTACTGTGGTGAGTTGTTGTTATTGTCTTGTTAAAAAGAACTGTTAATTGCTTTTGTGAAAGCTACTTGTTGAAATTCCCCCCTGCGGGGAATTGTTGTTATTATATCTTGTGGCTTTTAAGCCAATTTTGTGGGGAAAAAAATGGAAACTACTTTGCTTTCATCAATTAAGTACTCACCTGTGTCTGAAGCAGGCGAAGAAAGAATTTCACCGGTAGTAACACCGAGAAAACTAAATATTCTTGGGGAAGAAAATTCACCGGCAGTGTCGCCAAAAACGTTCGCCGAGGTATCAGGAAGGAAAGAAACACAATTAAACACGGAACGAAGTAATCTGCAAAGATTTATGGCAATATTAAAAAAAGAGGGGTCGGAAATTCAAGTGGCCACCCCAGAAGAAACAACCGATACAGTCAACAAGAGAAGAATCATATACAAAACGTACAACATTGGGAAAAAAAGGATTTACAAAACAGAAGAGAAAATCGTAGAAAAATGCCTTAAACCTATCTGGCCAGAGATTACATACATTAACCGTGGCAAAAGATTTGGAACGGTCGAAGTAAGGTTTAGGTCAGAGGAAGCAGCCCAAAAGTACTCCTCGGAGACCCTCAGAACGGAGGAGGTGGTTCTTCTTCCCGTATATATGGGAAGAAGA
>NW_026323949.1:0-602 GCF_001194135.2 Octopus bimaculoides
TATATATATATATATATATATATATATATATATACATGTATACACACATACATATATATGTATGTATGTATGTGTATGTATCTATGGATATATGTATGTATATGTATGGGTATATGTTTATATATATATATTTATATATGATATATATATATGTATACACACACACACACACACACACACACACACACACACACACACACATATATATATATGCATATCTGTATGTATGTATATGATTATGCTGTGCGGTTAGTATATATAATAAATAAAATATGTTAATAACACTGTGTTGATACATCAAAGGTTCTTGTATATAAGCAAATAAATATTTATTTCAGCACATCTCCTGCCATTAGTGGTAACACACAAATACATTTAATTATATACATGTGCATTCATATTTCATCTGGTTCACTCCATGTCTGACTCGCTTTTCCTCACTCTCTGTCAGAGCCTATTTATCCATATGCGAATGTATGTTGTGTTTGTATTCACCGTTTTAGCTAATGCAACGGGAATGTTTATTTCGACATACATACATACTTCTGTACTACACACATACGTGCGCGAACACACACACGTACACACACACACACACACAC
>NW_026323950.1:0-280 GCF_001194135.2 Octopus bimaculoides
CCACCACCACCACCATCATCATCACCATCATCGTCACATTCATCAATGAAGTCTATGCGCCACCACCACCGCAACCACCATTTCCACAATCCACAGGTGTCCAGATGTCAATGTTCTGTGATAAAATGATGGATCACGTAGCCATGTTTGATGTCAGTCACTGTGATCACTTATCGATCGATACTGGCAAATACGCAAAACGCGCGTGCGCGCAAGCACATACTCGCATACGTACACACGATCCCACTCGTTCAATACACACACACATACACACACATAC
>NW_026323951.1:0-348 GCF_001194135.2 Octopus bimaculoides
GAAAAAATCCAGTTCGTATAAGAGTTACACATGATTATAGCATGTCCATATGCAGGAAGTTGTGGTCAGTGAGCAGAGCTGTAGTTGAGCATCGATGCTGGGACTTGTGTTACCTGGTACGGAATATTCTATAAAAGTTACACAAGGAGATTTGGAATGTTAATACGCAGGAAGTTGTGGTCAGTGAGCAGAGCTGTGGTTGAGCGTCGGATGCTAGGACTTGTGTTACCTGGTACTGAACATTCTGGATGGTCTGTTGATCGTGAGTGGAAACGTCCACTCTAACAGAGTCGATAAAACCGAGTGTGTTGATATTGCTGTGTTCCTGGTGGTGGGGTTGCTGGCGCA
>NW_026323952.1:0-609 GCF_001194135.2 Octopus bimaculoides
TCTTTGTGTGTGTGTGTGTGTGTGTGTACACATATATATTCCCCTCCTCTTACCGAAAGCTGAACAATTATCTCCCTTGCCCACAACAACAATAATAATTATAACCAATTACCTCTCCTTATTCTTCTACCTGTGAAGCCATTCACACGTAAATATCATCACACACAACATGGACAAAAATTTCTTCTAAAGAAAATACATATTCAAATAAGTAAACCATAATATCATGAATAGCGAAAGCGAAACCGGTCGATATATTAAAAATTATATTAAAACTATGTAAAGTGTGTGTATTTTCCTTTTTTTTTAATTTAAAAATTCATCGTCAGGGAACCATATTACAAATGCAAGGCTTTGGAGTAGAGTGCACATATATTTTGAAACATATGTAGGAATTAAGGAACTTATTGATTATATGCATTTTGCTCCATTTATTATTATTCTTCATATCTACTCAAAATACATCACTTTAACATGGAATTTCTACCCGTTATCCGGGTATGATTTCCCAGTTTTTATGTGATTTTTGCTACCCTGGTAACTATTAACATATTTGCATTATTGACATTATTGAAGTTTTTCAACCAACATAATATTAATATATACATA
>NW_026323953.1:0-323 GCF_001194135.2 Octopus bimaculoides
TATATATATATATATATATATATACACACAAACACACACACACACATACATATACATAAATATAAATGTATACATATATGTGTGCATTTATATATATATGTATGCATATATGTGTGCATATACATGTGTGTGTGTATATATATGTGCATATATGTATATATGTGTGTGTGTGTGTGTGCATATATGTGAGTGTGTATATACGTACATATGTGTGCATATGTATGTGTATAAATACATATATATATGTATATATATATACACATATATACATGCATATATACATATATATATATGTATGTATATATACACATATATATATGTAT
>NW_026323954.1:0-213 GCF_001194135.2 Octopus bimaculoides
GGGGGAAGACAGACTAGTGTGTGTGTGAGAGAGAGAGAGAGAGGGGGACCAGTGTGTGTGTGAGACAGACAGAAACTCTGTGTGTGGTGAAGTTGTGTAGTGTGTGTGTGTGTAGTGCAAAGTTGTGTGTGAGAGACAGACGGACAGGGACAAGTGTGTGGGGGAGAGTGGGAGAACAGCGTATATTTGAGAGAGAGGGGGAGATAAGTGTGT
>NW_026323956.1:0-408 GCF_001194135.2 Octopus bimaculoides
TATATATATATATATATATAATTACATATACATATATATATAATTACATATACATATAGATATAATTACATATACATATAGATATAATTGTATATACATATAGATATAATTACATACATATATATACACAAATACATATATAATTATACATATAATTATAATTGCATATACATATAGATATAATTATATACACATACATATATAATTACATATATATACATTTATTTATATACATACATAATTACATATATATTTAATTATACACACACACACATATATATATACATATAATTGCATATATGTACATAATTACATATAATTACATATATATACAAAAAATATATGTGTGTATATATACGCACACACATATATGCGTGTGTGTGTGTGTGTGTGTGTGTGTGTGTGTGT
>NW_026323957.1:0-1006 GCF_001194135.2 Octopus bimaculoides
CTGGTGATAGACCTTGGATGGTTACTAAAAGGGCTTATGTACCTAAGATTACTTGATTGTTTATGGAAAGGAAAGTGTGTGTTGCTATGTAAGTCTAAAGTTACGTCTAGAAAGTTGGCTACGGAGACCTCATCGTCAAAAACGATACCAAAAACCCATTCTCCGGAAGAATCTAGCTAATCTATTTTTAACCTTTTGGATGTGCTGAGTAGTAACATTATGGAGGTATAGCAGACAATCATCTCTGTATAGACCTACATTAATGTTTGGGAACTGGTCTGCCATTTCATATAATATATACGAACAAACTACATCAGCTATTTGAATTGAATCCGAACTTCCCATAGGAATGTCAAAAGCCCTCCGGAGTATCCCTACAAATCCATAGCTTATTGTTAAATTTTATAATTGATTTTTGAGCCGTTAATATTACATTAATTTCATCCCTAGAAAGACCTGCCTTATTATGGGTGAACCATAGTGCCTTATTAAGGATAATGGGGTTAATTGATGAGTAGAAACTAGAGATGTCGAACTGTATAAATTTGGTATTACTCTTGTCTTTAATTGAATTAAACCATTCTATTACCTGAGAAGAATTAGACCATAGTCTTAGTTTTAACTTATCTACTATTGTAGGTATGTATTTGTCCAGAATGTATTTGCTAAGAACGCCTATGTCTGATCTAGAGGGACAAATAAGGTGTAGAGAAGGGTTGGACCAAAAAAAATTTTTTGTGGTCCTTAAGAACAAAGCGAGGTTGTTTAGGGTCCAAAGGTTCAGTTCTATCTTGCAGGTTAAATTTGATCATAATTTCTTTAGCTTCCAGATTAGCTTTCCGGAGAATATTACTATTGGTAGTCTTATAATTTTTTTCTATTTCTTTTTTCAGTAATTCCATGTATTTTTATACAGTTTGTATTGGTCATTTCGGCAGGGAACACTGACGGGGTCGGGGGGCGTAGGAATACTTCTAGCAGAGAAATGGGTTGATAAGGTAATCGA
>NW_026323958.1:0-1215 GCF_001194135.2 Octopus bimaculoides
AATCCTTCGTCGTCTGTCTAGGCAGATATCGGACATCTGGAACTCTGACAGAGTGAGTTGATATCCCCTTCGATAAAACCAGGAACATTTACAGAACGAATATCGACGCTTAAAATGGATTTATCTTTAATAAGATACATAAATATTATTAGAATGAGCATTCAACTACTCCAAAGGACTCGAATATTCCGGCTCAAAAGCTGGAGCCTTATGCACTAAGGACCCCACATTTTAGCTTAAAAGACTATAAACCAGACTTTCTAACTAACACCTCCATCAAGTTAATATGTCCTTCCATGTCGGATCTGGGTAGGATTAGTATGAGAACAGAGTAAGCTAACCCTTTGGCGTAGATCGAAAGATATCCAAATAGTGATGGTATTTGGTCGGAAATTGATGAATTCAGCATGTCCACGTTCAATCTCTGTATGTTTTCTCTATTTTTCTGTGTGTTCCTTTGTCGTACTCTTGGGCCACATGTTTATTAGAATGTCCATATGTATGTATATGTTGGTATATATGCATGTATCTATACACGTTGACGTGATTATGTGTGAGTTTGAGCGCATCTGCTCCACACAATATAGATCCCTTCACTATATTTTATCTGTTGGTAAACTCTTGCATCAACAAATATAGAGTGTGAATATCGAAGTAAACTTTGGTAATAATAATATTAACTTAGTTTAAACAAGTAATTTTTACTCTGTTAATCCCTTATTTTCCCCCCTCTGATTTCCATTTCACTTAACAACACTATCTCTCACTTTAGATTAATAGACCATCCATCACCATTATATATTGTCATACACTTAATATCTTACTAGTTCATACAAGCATCATTTTCCTATATATATAACATTGCCTTAATCTTTATTACCACACGTCTATCGTGTGTATGTGCGTACACATATATGGATGTGTACGTATGTATGTATGTATGTATGTATGTATGTATGTATGTATGTATGTATGTGTATGTATGTGTGTATATATATATATATGTATGTGTACATATGTATGTATGTATATGAACATGTGTACATATATATATATATATATATATATATATATATATATATATATATATATGCATTTATGTCAACACTACATTATAAATACAAGATTAATTCTCCTTTGCGGTCCCATTATACATAAAACACCATTCTCCCATTTTTAATCGGGTTTTAAATCATTTTATTGACTTCCCATTCT
>NW_026323959.1:0-205 GCF_001194135.2 Octopus bimaculoides
AGCTGCCCAGTAGACGTTAACATAAGCCTGAAGGTCAGTGAAAAAAAGAATACCTATGCTGAACTATTGATAAATCTGCAAGTTACTCTATCCAGGCTACAAGTTCAGATTTATACTTGTAATTATTGGGGCCCTGAGATATGTAACACATTACCTAAATACCATTCTTGAGAAATTAGGCTTCTCAAAACCAGAAAGGAGAAAG
>NW_026323960.1:0-555 GCF_001194135.2 Octopus bimaculoides
ATACTTTAACTATATTCCAGCAGGTGTGTTCAGATTAATTCAAGGGTTAACTTATATAACATTTTTATCACCACCTATTACTACCTTGTCGTAGTTGTTTATGATCAGATCAATTCTTATTGAGCAAATCTAAGATCAAAAGTGACCATTCCACTGATAGTGATAATGGTGGTGGTGGCTGTGGGATTAGGGTTATCTAAAGCTGCATCATTTAATATTTCTTCCTTCCCTTATATGTTGCAGTTGGTGATTCTGCTAGGAATGAAAGAAAACAGAATTCAAGAAAGATATTCATTGCATCAGATAGTGGGCATATTCATCTTTTTAATAGATGGCACAAGAATACAACATATTTAGCTCTGTAAGAGTCACAGTTAAATAATAAACAAATATATAGAGCATGTAGTTGAAAAATATACATGTGTTCCGAACAAGTATCGTTTCTTTTTTGTTTCTCTCTTCTTGCTTATTTCTTGCTTTCTCTACTTTAAGGATTTCACCTAAAATGTCAATCTGCTTCTTCTGCTTATTTCAGGAAGCAATTAACTGTGCACA
>NW_026323961.1:0-300 GCF_001194135.2 Octopus bimaculoides
ATATATATATATATATATATATATATATACGTATTTTTGTGTGCGGTATATATGTGTTTATTTTCACAAAGTTATTTAGCAGGAGTGGGCATAACATAGGAAAATTTACATCTGCTTTGCTTACGTATAAGTAAGTTTATATTCTACGTACGAGCGTTTACTCATGTGAGCTTGCATAAATACATACATACATAGATACATACATACACACATATACTTAGATAGATAGATAGATAGATAGATAGATAGATAGATAGGCACATGACGGGCTTCTTACAGTTCCCGTTAACGAAATCCAAC
>NW_026323962.1:0-393 GCF_001194135.2 Octopus bimaculoides
ATGATCAGTGATGTTCCAGCTGTGACCATCCTGTCTTTTATTCAGACATAATGTATCTAAGACTACATTATCCAATGTGTCATACACTTTTTCATATACACTGTAAGATAGAATTCAAAAGTAATTTGACGAGAATTGCAGTTGTGAGAGGGAGACAGGACATCAATAGAGAACAGAGGGAGGGAAGTAGAGAGAGAGAGAGAGACATGGAGCGAAACAGAGAAAAAACATAGGAGACAGTTGAATGAGAGAGATGGGGTAAGAGATACGGGCAAAGAGAGAGGGAGAGAAAGAAAGAAAAAGTGAGATGTAGAGTTGTTGTTGGCACTCCGTCGCTTACGATGTCGAGGGTTCAAGTTGATCCAATCAACGGAACAGCCTGCTCGTGAAATT
>NW_026323963.1:0-676 GCF_001194135.2 Octopus bimaculoides
CAAAAAAAAAAAAGAAAAACGCAACTTAATGATTTAGTAACATATCAATTAAATTCTTAATTAATAAACATTACACGAAAATACAGGGAAATAATTAGTTACTTACGACCATGTTGACAACGAGGCCAACACGAGGTGTCTAAGCGGTGCAGAAATTTGCAAGCGTCCATTATTGCAAATCTTAAAACGGAAATTCGCAGAGACGACAGTTAAATTCTTTCAGACCATATTGGTTTCAAATTTTGGTACAAGATCAGCAATTTCGAGAGAGGGGGGTGGGTAAGTCGATTACATTGCCCCCCCCCCCCAGTTCTCAGCTGGTATTTAGATTATCGATCACGAAAGGCTGAAAGGCAAAGTCAACCTCGGCGGATTTGAATTCAGAAGGTAAAGACGGACGAAGTGATGCTAAGCACTTTGTCCGGTGTGCTAACGATTCTTATTTCTTTATTACCCACAAGGGTTATTTATTTCTTTATTATCACACAGAGGGGACAAACAACGACAGACAAAGGGATTAAGTCGATTACATCGACCCCAGTGTGTAACTGGTACTTAATTTATCGACCTCGAAAGGATGAAAGGCAAAATCGACCATGGCGGAATTTAAACTCAGAACGTAACAGCAGACCAAATACCTATTTCGTTATTGCCCACAAGGGGCTAAACATAGAGG
>NW_026323964.1:0-367 GCF_001194135.2 Octopus bimaculoides
TGGTGTGGCCCTCTGGCCTTGCCGGTTCCTGTCAAGCCATACAACACGTGCCAGCATGGAAAACGGATGCTAAATATTGATGGTGATACACACAGACATACTTACATACACATAGAGGGTGACTGAAAAGTTCAACTCCATCAATGGATGACATTTTTAACACAGTTTCCATTACATACTGATTCAGTTCTGTCTTCTTCAGACAAACTCTTATCCAATCTGAAGAAAGAAAAAATACAAGACTACGAGTGATATTTGCCATGTAGTCAGACTTTAGGCTCACCTTGTATAGTTGTGTGTGTGTGTGTGTGTGTGTGTATATATACATATATATATATATATATACATATATATATATATATATATA
>NW_026323964.1:1479-1826 GCF_001194135.2 Octopus bimaculoides
GGGACTGAACCCAGAACCTTGTGGTTGGGAAGCAAGTTTTTTATCACGTCTATATATATATATATATGTGTGTGCGTATTGCAAGATTCCTGACATGAAATCATGTGTTGTAACAGATATTGTTGTATTTCGGGATGGTCATTTTTATTTATTTATTTTCTTTTTGCCAAATAAACACAGGCACATAGTTTGCCCCCACCACCGCTTGGCAAACACACACATAATGTGTGTGTTTATTTGGCAAAAAAAAAAAAAATACAATAAATAAAAATGACCATCCCGAAATACAACAATATTTGTTAAAGTCTGTCATACCGGCCATGACAAGGGAAATAGCCCTGAAACTC
>NW_026323965.1:0-516 GCF_001194135.2 Octopus bimaculoides
AAGTTGGAAGTGGAATGTGAAATCTGAATTTTTAAAGCAAGAAAAGAATTGATAAAAAGTGATAAAAGAAAATAGAACTAAAATTTAGCAGAAAAGTACTGAAAGCACAAGATGAAACTCTGAGAGGCATGAAACATATAAACTGCTACTCGATCAAACTGAAGACAATTTTAATCAGGTGCCAGATTTTACTATCCCAGACTTGAAAATATAACGGAAGATAAACGGGAAGTGTCTAAACGGAACTTGAAGGAATATATATAAATCGAAGTTATTTTATTCCACAAGGGGAGAAATGTAGGAAAAATACGTTAAAAATGCACTGAGAATAGTTAAAAAATATTTCTTATGAATATATTTAAAGCTTTAACCTGTTTAACAGTTTACACTGATCTTGAAAAAGTTCAAATAGAATGACGTGTTTCTATTAGAACTGTTTGAAAATCAGTGTAAACTGTGAAAACCGTTAAACCTTCAAATATATTAATAAAAAATATAGTTTAACTATTCGCAGTG
>NW_026323966.1:0-297 GCF_001194135.2 Octopus bimaculoides
AAATCAAATTGCCCATAAAAAGTATTTGCTGTCCACGGACCCCCTGTGTTGTTCTTGCGGACCCCCTGTGGTCCGCGGACCCCCTGTGGTCCGCGGACCACAGTTTGAAGACCCCTGCTCTAACCAATCGCCAGCCAGACTTGAAGTCACATGACTTTATTATAATTTTCCTATTTCTCATTGCAGTATGTCAATACAGTTATATGGCTACTGGCTACGATATCTGCTGTAGCTGTTCTCTATGGCCTCTACAACAGCGATAACGGGTATTATGTTACTCAGGGGACATCATCCTTC
>NW_026323967.1:0-172 GCF_001194135.2 Octopus bimaculoides
ACCGTTCGAGTGGAATTCGAACGTACGTGCGTCCGTTTGGCCTCCCTCTGTAACGTTCGAGCGCAATACGAACGTACGTTTGTCCGTACGTGCGTATTCGGCCTCCCTCTGCACCGTTCGTGCATAATTCGAACGTACATGCGTCCGTTTGGCTTCTCTCTGTACCGTTCGA
>NW_026323967.1:182-360 GCF_001194135.2 Octopus bimaculoides
TCGTGCATAATTCGAACGTACATGCGTCCGTTTGGCTTCTCTCTGTACCGTTCGAGCGCAATTCGAACGTACGTGCGTTCGTTAGGCCTCCCTCTGCACCGTTCGAGCGGAATTCGATCATACGTCCATCCATTCGGCCTCCCTCTGCACCGTTCTAGTGCAATTCGAACGTACGTGC
>NW_026323968.1:0-451 GCF_001194135.2 Octopus bimaculoides
ATATATATATATATATATCAAACTTAATGTCTATATACTGTTGACAAGCCCGTTATTTCAGTATTTGTCCAGAAATATTCTCTCTTATGGACATGCTGTGTTAAAAACACAATAAATATCAGAGGGAAATGGAAACTTGCTCAAGCAGCAGACAGTGAGAACACCAAATACATGTTGACCTTTTGGGACCTCATGAACGATAATACTCACAGTCAGTCACATGCCCGAACAAAAATTCCTCATCTTCAATATAAGAAACTGAATAAAACATTTACTGATGCTGCAAATAGCTGTCCGGCTGAATAAAAATTCAGTATATGCAATTGAGGCAGTATTTTAATTAAAATAACCAACTGTGTGTCATACTTGATGTACAGACAATGTTAATTGGCCAGTTACTGTGGTGTGTGTGTGTGTATGCATATATATATATATATATATATATATATAT
>NW_026323969.1:0-246 GCF_001194135.2 Octopus bimaculoides
TATATATATATATATATATATATATATATATACGTGTGTGCGTGTGCATGTATATTTGTCAGGATCTATTTCTCACAAATCAAAACTGGTAGTAAACCAAACCATACAGTTTGATGCTGTCTTCACAACACTGAGCCCAAGCTGAAGTATTAGCAACTTACCTGCAAACACACTGACATATTCACATACACACACGTACAAATAACAGATAGATAGACTGATAGATAGATAGATAGATAGATAGAT
>NW_026323970.1:0-1004 GCF_001194135.2 Octopus bimaculoides
CAACTGGAACCCTCGACGTCGTAAGCGACGGAGTGCCAACAACATCTGTGTTCAAATTTCGCTGAGGTCGGCTTTGCCTTTCATCCTTTTGCGATCTATAAAATAAGTACCAGTTGAGCACTAGGGTCGATATAATCGACTTACCCCCTCCCCCGAACGTCCTGATCTGCTACCAAAAATTGTGAAACCATTATTTAGTTAGATTAAGGCGACAAGATGACAGAATCGTTTTCGTCGATCTCTACGTACTGAATTCAAAAGCTGTCCAGATTGTCTAAGCTTTTCATCCTGTGGTGTTGATAAAATAAGTACCAGTTGAAAACTGAGGTGGATGTGATCGACTATCACCTCACACCCTCAAAATTGCTGACACTGACAAAATTTGAAAGCATTATTAGCTAGATCAGTGGTTCTCAACTGGATTCCATAAGGTCCTTCTATGTCCATATAAGCTTTTGCTGTCAAAAATTATGCGCAATAAATTGGTTTATACTTCTGCAACACACAAAATATCTAAACAATATAATTGGTCATCCGTTAGGTTCCAAGTTCACAGATGACGCTGGAGTCAGGGATCCGTAGTCGGCTTCAGAGTCAGCAGGTATATATATTCTAAATGACCTGAGACACTCGCCCTGCCTTGGCTTGGTTTTGTTTTCCTTTTACTTTAATATATATATATAATAACATAAATAATATATAAACATATGCATATATCCATGCATATATATACATACCTACATCTATATGTATACATACATGCATATATGGGTACAGGAGATAAAAAAAAAACGTTAAACACAACGAGAAACGAAAACATAAAGACGAAAACAGAAAACGAACTTTTTTTTCGAACAAGAAAAAAACAAACAGAGAAACGAGACATGCAACATAAAGAGTTTACCCCTTCGCCAGTTGTCCCTGTTCCATCTACTCCGCGTTCCGAAGGCAAGAACAATACGCGACTTTGTTGGAACAGTCCTTCCCGCAAAGCAAATTAAATA
>NW_026323971.1:0-726 GCF_001194135.2 Octopus bimaculoides
ATACATATATATACATATATATATATATAAATGTAGATAGATAGATAGATACATACATACACATATATAGACTGATGGGTGCGCGAGCACACACATCTATGTATGCACAGTACTCCTTTGACTATCGCAGGTTTTACGTTCCAAAACCTTATACAGAAATAATTAAAATATAAAAGAAAATATAGACAACCCTCGGACGCAGAAACCCGGATATACTGAGAAGTCCGCGATATAAGTTTACATATATCAACCAAGAAAACCCGCGATGTACTGAGTGCGCGATAGATGAACCACGATATGGTGAGGGATTACTGTATATTGTTTCTTATGGAGGGGGGGATGTTTAAAGAGCGGAAAGTAGGAAAAAAAGAAATGTTAAAAAGGTAATAAGAAAAAGAAATATATAAGACTCATCATTATTATGAAAATCACCTCTATGTAGGTAGTGATGATCATTATGTCTAATCACAGCCACAACCCTCATTATCTTCACTCGCGCCATCGTTATAGCCGTCGTTAACAACGTCTTTATCATCATCATCATCATCATCATCATCATCATCATCATCTATCATCATCATCATCATCATCACCACCATCATCATCATCATCACCACCCCACCACCACCAACACCACCACCATCATTATCAGCACCAGCACCAGCACCACCACCACCAGCACCACCACCACTACCACCACCACCACCACCACCACCAGCACCACCA
>NW_026323971.1:1241-2221 GCF_001194135.2 Octopus bimaculoides
AAGACGAAAACAAATAACAATAGAAAGACAAAGATGAAACAAAAACACACAAAACAAAACAAAACAAAAAAAAAATAGGCAAAGCAAGTGAAATAAATGAAACAATGAAAACAAGATGCCGGGCAAAACAAAATAAAACTGGAACATTAAGAGGCTTAGACGATATAGAAAACAGTTCGAAAAAAAAATGACCAGAACAATAATATATATTGTATGTATATATTTCTCATTTATTCATGGTTCATGCTAGAAAGTTGGTCACGTAAGTAGTGTTTGATTTTTCTTTGTTAGTCATTCTGTGATAGTCCATAACATTCGAATTTCTTTCTACTCGAAAAAGGGAGAATTGGATAAAGCAATGAATGCTTTAGACACTTAGAAATTCTTTTGCATTCTCATACAAGCTCGATTCCTATGACTTTATTTAGTATTTGGAAATATTCTTTTCTACCCTAGGCACAAGGCCCGATTTGGAGGAGGGGTGAGGGCAGTCGATTAGATTGATCCCAGTAACGCAACTGGTACTAAAATTTATCGACCCTGAAAGGATAAAAGGCAAAGTCAACCTCGGCGGAATTTGAACTCAGAACGTAAAGACAGACGAAATACCGCTAAGCATTTCGCCCGGCGTGCTAACGTTTCTGCCACTCATTGCCAGAATTTGGAAATATTGTGCGAGAACAACAGTTGCTCTGATTTATGTACAGCTCTTTTTCAAATACAAAGAAAAGTTCGAAAACATACTTGCCTTAATATAGCAAGTAAAGCTGAATGGGGCAGATCTACAATTATGAGTTCTCAGATCTGCAAAGGTGAAATGCTATCACTTTCGAAATTATTGATTAAGCAGTGGTTGACTTCAGCCCCTTTATATGTGACTGTCCTTGACTCAGTGGCTGCAGAATCGGTCATGGTCTTGATAAACAAATGATAGCTGAAACATATGAGTGTATGCGTGTATGTGTATGCGATTCATGTAT
>NW_026323972.1:0-271 GCF_001194135.2 Octopus bimaculoides
CAGGGTTAAAAAGGAGTTTAAAAATGGACTCGATTCATTCGACTAAGATTTCATTCAGGCGGTGCCCCAGCATGACCGTAGTATAATAGCTGAAACAAATAAAGGAATAAAACAATATATATCTTATGCAATATGTATAATATATATCTATGTGTGTGCGTGTGTGAGAGAGTGTGTGTGTATGCCTCCACACACACATATATATATATATGTATGTATGTATGTATATTTATATAGATAGATAGATAGATAGATAGATAGATAGATAGAT
>NW_026323973.1:0-312 GCF_001194135.2 Octopus bimaculoides
CTATATACTCTGGGAACGCATTAAAGCTCTTTTCGAGGCTACTTTATTTGAATTCTTATAATCGGGTAACTAATTTCATGTTATTACATAACTGACTTCACAATTTGGGTATTCATAACTTATTGGGAATTTCTAAAAACAAGATCCTGTGTAAGACAGTTCAGTATTCTCTGTAAATGCACAAAAACCGTTTTAAGGGCTACATACTTTGTATTGTTGTTATTGGATTAGTGAAACAATTATGAGAACGAAACCAAGGGATACACACAGACATACATTATAACGCTACAATAAATATTACTGTTATTCATC
>NW_026323974.1:0-311 GCF_001194135.2 Octopus bimaculoides
GAGAAAAACACGAAGAAAAAAAATTGAATAGTGTCCAGTCAACGGTCAATATGCATATATATCTATATATATATGTACATACATACATACATGTATAAGTATGTAAACATACCAATATAGATGCATGTATGTATGAATGTGTGTGCTGCGATCTGCATATGAGGTGGCTAGATATCTGTGTGAGTATATTGCAAATCGGTATCTGTGATTGCCTCCCACTTCTTTTGTTAGTATATACATACACTCACACCTATACACACGTCTATATGCATGTCAATATATGCATATAGATATATTTACATACACACACA
>NW_026323975.1:0-329 GCF_001194135.2 Octopus bimaculoides
ATATATATATATATACGTATATATATAAATATATGTTTGTATACGTGTGTGTATATATATATACATATATATATATATGAATACATATATGTGTGTGTATACGTATATATACATATGTACATACATCCATACATATTTATATGTATATATATATGCACATATATATATACATCTATTGACCAATAGATGTACATACATATAGATACATATATATATATATATATATATATATATATATATATATAAAACACACATATATAAAATACATATACACATATAAATGTATGTACGTACGTATGTATGTACGTATGTATGTATGTATGTATGTA
>NW_026323976.1:0-389 GCF_001194135.2 Octopus bimaculoides
TAATGAACGAACGTCCGTACGTAAGTACGTATGTAAGAACGAACGAACGAACGAACAAAGAAACGGACGTACGTACTTACGAACGAACGATTGAAGGAACGAACGGACATAGGTACGACAAAAAACGAACAAAGAATTGAACGTATGTATGTACGAACGAACAAACGAACGAACGAACGAACAAAGAACGAACGTAAGAACGAACGAACAAAGAACGAACGAACAAAGAACGAACGAACGTACGTATGAACAAATGATCTAAGGTAAGAATGAACGTCCGTACGTAAGTACGTTCGTATTTACGAACGAATAAACGAAAGAAAGAACGTAATTACGAAGGAACGAACGTTCGTATGTTCCTACGTACATATATATGAAAGAACGAACGA
>NW_026323977.1:0-630 GCF_001194135.2 Octopus bimaculoides
TTTTTGGATAGACTTGTGACTGGTGACGAAGAATGGATCTTCTATCGAAAGGTTAAACGTCGTAAACAGAGGCTTGCTAAAAGGGAAAAAAATTCAACCACAACCGAGAAGGGAACTTCATGGGAAAAAGGTTCTTCTCTCTATCTGGTGGGATTGCAAAGGAGTAATTCACTTTGAATTGTTACCACCTAATGCAACAATCAATGCTCAAGTCTACTGTCAGAAATTAGAGCGTTTGAACTAAGCTTTGAAGAAAAAAGGACCCACTTTAGTGAATCGAAAAAGATTGATCTTTCATCAGGACAATGCGCGACACCACACTGCAAAGATCACATCACAGAAGATCGAAGAGCTTGGTTGGGAAAAAATTCCTCTTCCACCTTATTCTCCCGACCTTGCTCCTTCAGACTAGCATTTGTTTCGTAGTTTACAGAATCATTTGGGGGACATAACTTTCGCAAGCCAGGAGGAGGCCGAAACTGACATTTCAGAGTTCTTCACTTTGAAACCAAAAGAGTTTTACATTGATGGGATTAAAAAACTTGTAAATAGACGGAAGGAAGTCGTAGATAATCAAGGTAAGTACATTGATGATTCAATTTCAATTAAATATAACATTTGATCACTTGT
>NW_026323978.1:0-295 GCF_001194135.2 Octopus bimaculoides
GACTCTCGTCACTGCTACGAAATTTCTTGAACCACCATTGTGCTGTACGTAGTGGTTCCTGGACCAAACGCATCGTTGATATCGCGAGCTGTTTCGGCTTAGCTTGAACTGGAATAAGAAAATTGCGAGAATTTGATTTTTGTCCATGTTGTATTCAACGATCCGGAAAAAATGGCCTAATTATTCAAACAAAAAATGAGTAACACCATTAGATAGAGCGAAAAACGGGCTTTAAAATGATATAGAAAGTCAAAGTAATTTAACGAAAATTAATTTGAAAATACATAATTTAAAA
>NW_026323979.1:0-820 GCF_001194135.2 Octopus bimaculoides
ATATATACATGCATATGTATATATATTTATATATATAAATATATATATATCTACATATACATGTGTGTGTATGAACATATACATATAAATAAATAAAAATATATATATATATATATATATATAAATTCATATATATACGTAAATATATATACATAATTATAAGTATATATAATATATATATATATATATACATATACATATACATATATATGGGTGTGTGTGTGTGTGTGTGTATGTATATGCATATGATTTCGTGTGTATGTGTGACAGCGTGACTCTGTGCGTGCATGCTAATTTCTTCATACAGGTTTATGTGTATTTTGCGCGCATCTATGTGCATGTTATAATTGTTTGTCAATGTGCAACATAATTCCAAATAAATCGTTGTTGTACACGTCTATGATCAAAACATGCATGTGAATTCAAACATATATATATATATATTACATCTGTACTCACTCATATAAAGCAACCGTGCAAAGGGGTAACACATTATTCAAGAAAAACTTCTGGGAATTAAGATTGCATTGATGATAAAATGTTTACGTATTCTAGTCATACATGAGGTGTGTGTGTGTGTGTGTGTGTGTGTGTGTGAGCGCGAGCGTGCATGAACGCAAACACACACACATACGCATATCTATACATACACACACACATAGGCATGCGTGTATGCGTGCATATATATATATATAGCCATATATACATATACTCTTGTATATAGTCATGTATATAGATGTCTATATATATACACATTGGCATTAGCAATACATCTATTATTATATATTATTCAATATATATATATATATGTATATATATA
>NW_026323980.1:0-413 GCF_001194135.2 Octopus bimaculoides
GAGAGAGAGAGAGAGAGAGAGAGAAAGAGAGAGAGAGATACATATATATATATTCAATTCCGTCGAAGTTGTTTACGTTTGTAAATTATGACATCAATAACGGTGTACATATATTTATATTGTAAATTCTAATTCTCATATCTTTAATATAGTTTACTCGTGACATTTCTCTAATTTGAATATTGCTTAACATCGAATTCCTAATTTCTCAATGTCCTGTCCAGAGGCATTCTACGTAATTTTAATACCATCAAGTATATTATTTCTCTAAATTTTCTTGAATTTGCATACGAAATTCAGTAATATATCACACTTATATTTGTTTGGAAATTAAGTATCTTATATAAATTTGTTTGCGTGTCTGTTTAAAATCGTTCACATGAATATGTACGTGACTGGATATTATGCTATCT
>NW_026323981.1:0-573 GCF_001194135.2 Octopus bimaculoides
AAAAGAACCAGATAAATGCTGCAGTGAGGGGAAGTAAAGGGAAAATAGAGAAACGCTTCAATCTTGACAATGTAGTGTCTATAAAAGTATCGAGACGGAAATAAACAAAATAAAATAAAAAGGAGGAAGAGAGAAAGATAAGTTGTGATAAAATAATCGTGTTTATACACTCGTGCCCATATAGGTACCCATATAATAGACATGTATATTCATGCCAAAGTAAATACATATATATATGTACATACATATACACACTTATATACACATATACACACACACACATACATATAGACATATATATATGTACATAAATACATATACATACATACTTTATGCATACACAATGCATATATACGTATGTGTACACACAACTGCGTGTCTGGCGTGTTGAATTTTAATATAAAAATTGTTAAAAGAACGAATGAAGTAATTCAATTATGGATCAGTAGATTAAGCGAAACTAAATAAAAATACATTATAAAATTAAAATAGTAAAAACATTATTTTATGTAATATGAATACGAGTAATCTTTGTACGCCTAACCAAGATAAGTATGTTAGTTAAGTAATGTA
>NW_026323982.1:0-109 GCF_001194135.2 Octopus bimaculoides
GTGTATATATGTGTATGTGTGTGTGTGTGTGTGTACGAAAATATATATATGTGTGTGTATGTGTATATGTATGCATGCACACACACACATATATATGGATATGTGGATG
>NW_026323982.1:119-259 GCF_001194135.2 Octopus bimaculoides
GCACACACACACATATATATGGATATGTGGATGTATGTATATGGGTGTGTACGTATGTATATATAAAAGTTATTTTTCTTTTATATATAGACATATATATATGTATATATGTATATATGTATATTTATATGTATATGTAT
>NW_026323982.1:456-579 GCF_001194135.2 Octopus bimaculoides
TATACATGTGTGTATATGTAGATGGATACATATGTGTATATGGGGACACAAACACATGTGTATATCTGTATGTGTGGGTACGTATGTGCATATGTATAAATGTGGACATATGAGTGTGTATAT
>NW_026323983.1:0-149 GCF_001194135.2 Octopus bimaculoides
AGAGTTGTAGTAGTAGAAAATTACTACAGCCAGATCGAAAAGGAGGCTTTGTCATAAATCTTCAAAGTAAAGAAGCTCCATAAATTCCTACACGGTAGGAAGTTTACACTGCAAACTGATCACCGACCGTTACTGTCTATGTTCGGCTA
>NW_026323983.1:287-422 GCF_001194135.2 Octopus bimaculoides
AGAACATATTGTGCTATGTAATATATGATTTGTTGGTAACACTTGAAGAAATTAAATTAAAATCGGAAAAATATATGTTCATAAACAAGTTTAAAAATACTATTGGAAAGTAATCCGAAAATTAATATAAATGAG
>NW_026323984.1:0-246 GCF_001194135.2 Octopus bimaculoides
ACAGATTAGAGCCTCCGTTTCCGGTTTTAAATCACTTTTAGTCATCCACGACCATCTTATTATTATTATTATTGTTGATGATGCTATTATTATTATAATTATTAATGTTATTACTATTATTAACATTTTTTTATTATGAAATAATAAAATCTCTGTGTTAAAAAGCACAGCAGAATATAAGCAACTGACAAAAAATCTCCAGTCTCATTTTAGAGTGAATAAAAAAGCAAAAAAAAAAAAAAAAAA
>NW_026323985.1:0-407 GCF_001194135.2 Octopus bimaculoides
CCATAGGGCTCCCCATATGTGCCGCTAACCCAATATAACGGAAACTAACGAAAAATAACGGAAACCAACGGAAACAAACGGAAACCAACGGAAACCAACGGAAACAAACGGAAACTAACGACAACTAACGGAAATATCGGAAAGTAACGGAAATCAACGCCAATGATGTTCCACCGTTACTTTCCGTTAGTTTCCGTGTGCCGCCAATGATGTGCCACCCTCGTAAGTGTGTCATTGGGCTTCCCATATGTGCCGCTCAGGATGTGCCACCCTGGAAAGTGTGCCAGTGAGCTCCCCATATGTGCCCCCCAGAATGTGACGCCATTGATGTGCCACACTCGTAAGTGTGTCATTGATCTCCCCATATGTGCCGCCCAGAATGTGCCGCCATTGATGTGCCACCCTCG
>NW_026323986.1:0-106 GCF_001194135.2 Octopus bimaculoides
ACGGCGCATAGTGGATGAAATAAACGAACGGAAATCCAAACCAAAGACGGCAACTGGTACAGAAAAAGCAACAAAGGGGAAGGGAAAGTCAACTAAAAGAGGTAAA
>NW_026323986.1:259-368 GCF_001194135.2 Octopus bimaculoides
ACTGGGCACACACTGACTGTCCCGATGGACGACAGGACTTTCTGTGATCTTCGGTGAGAAGGACGATTCCGACTAGATGGCACATGTAACAATGGGGAAATTGGCTGAT
>NW_026323987.1:0-393 GCF_001194135.2 Octopus bimaculoides
TCAATACATACGCGCATTTCAAAGGACAATACAAATATGTAAGAAAAAAAATAATAATCATAGTAATTATAATTAAATTTATGCACACACACACACAATTAAATTTATACACATACACACATATATTAATTTTTTTATATATATATACAAAAAAGAAAAATTATTATATTTTACATTTTTATCCAGGAACTTCTTTTGAGTTAAAGAATTCTGCTTTGGAAACCTGGGTACAGGGCACATATGGAAGTCAGCATGAAATTCAGAATATAATAATGATACTTCAAATGTCAGAAGGTTTGGTATTGGATTCTGAAAAGAAAATTAAATCAAAATACAAATGAAGAAAATGAGATGAAAATTTTCATATCTTTAACTCCCTCTCTCTCCCCCTCT
>NW_026323988.1:0-207 GCF_001194135.2 Octopus bimaculoides
CACAAACGCACACACACACGCACACGCACACATTTATATATATTCATAATTCGAGGAAAATTGCAATGTACCTTCTTATGGACTTGTTTAACTTCTGTAACTAGGTAAGTTCAGAAGAACGAAACGGATTGCAATTTGTCACGAATCATTAATACTAATACATATCTCAACACATACACACACACACACACACACACACACACACAC
>NW_026323989.1:0-321 GCF_001194135.2 Octopus bimaculoides
CTATCACACCATCATACCACCGTCAACACCCATACCATCATTAGCCTCTCCACCATTCAGACGGCTGCCATCCATTCACTGTAACCATCCTCACCCCCCCCTTCACACCATTATTGCCACCTTAAGATCAATGCTATCATCGCCAGCGGTTCGACCTTTGTCACCACCATCTTCATCATCAGCGCAACCAATACAATCACACACGCACACAAACACATACACACACAAATACACACACACACAGACACCCACAGACACATACACAGAAACACACACGTACACAAACACACACACAAACACACGCAAACACACGCACACAAA
>NW_026323990.1:0-216 GCF_001194135.2 Octopus bimaculoides
TAAACCCCACTGCGAAGACCTGTTGAGGCAAGTGAAATAGAAATAGATTGATGCCAGCGCCCCCGGACTGGCTCATGTGTGGGCGACACATGAAATCTTTCGAGCGGGATCGTTGCCAGTGCCCCGGGACTGGCTTATGTGCGGGCAACACATGAGATCTTTCGATCGAGATCGTTGCCGGTGCCCCTGGGCCGGCTTGCAGGTGACACATGAGGT
>NW_026323991.1:0-405 GCF_001194135.2 Octopus bimaculoides
ATTTACCTTCTCGTATATGTATGTGTGTGTGTATATGTAGGTATAAATCCATATACAATATAGGTATCAATGTACATATATATTTTATGAACATGTTATTCATCAGTGAATGTATAAAATTTCAGTGATGTCTATAAAATGCTTTTACTCATATATCTATATGACATAAACCTATGTAAGGGAATGTATACGTATATTTATGGTACTACAGTTAATGGATATGTGCCTATGTGTTTATATATACAAGCATACTGGAATTAACGCGTATATAATAAAGATATATCTACCTACCGAGAACTCATAGACATACTTATATATACTTGTCATGTCTCTAATGTATTAACAGTGAGTTAAGTGTAATTGTTAAGGCAAAACATAAGTATACCCGGGTTATTTATATATATA
>NW_026323992.1:0-211 GCF_001194135.2 Octopus bimaculoides
ACCACAAATTAAATTTGTACCATAGAGGAATGTAGTTGCGGACAGAAACAGTAAAATAAACAAAAAAGACTATAGGGCCAGACGTGAAAGATTGTATATATTGAACGCTGTGAAGCAACAAACTGGAAGGAAGGCTGTCCGTGTGCGTGCTTGGCGATAGCCAAGAGAAGAAAGGAAGTAGGGCTGGACACATGTGACCAGCGAGGGGTAA
>NW_026323992.1:285-440 GCF_001194135.2 Octopus bimaculoides
GGAAGAGAGAGATATAGTAGTAACAGAAGGAAGAACGAGAGGGGGAAAAATACAAAGATAGAAATACATGCAAATATGTAATATGTGAGTATTGAGTTGTGCATGTATATGTATATTCGTGTGTATATACACTTATGTTTATATATATATATATA
>NW_026323992.1:585-728 GCF_001194135.2 Octopus bimaculoides
CGTGTGTGTGCGTCCGTGCGTGCGTGTGTGTACTGAAAATAGGAATAGAACTGAATATATTATCATATCTCTTCATGTATAAATATGATTACATTGTTCTTTAACTTCGTTAATTATTGGACTTCGCCCAGACTGGGGCAGCT